>NW_027512496.1:300000-440000 GCF_048772815.1 Callospermophilus lateralis
TGCGGACAAATCACTCACGTTTGAGCCCCGTAGCTAATGCTCATGAGATGGAAATACTTCCACTAGGTTTTGGAGCACCCAAATTTTGCTGGAAATTCGTCATTCTCTTGCATAGTGATGCTGTATATGGGGTTGATGCACTCCTTTTGCTGCCATCATATGATCCCCTGAAGTTAGTTTTCAGTACTGGAAACGAATATGTATTTCAGGTGGATGAATATTTCTGAGAATACACTTGTGAAAAGTTGATTATAAATCCACATACATAAATATGAATGAATTTAGGGAGTGTAAAATAAGACAAATACATTTCATATTTTGAAAAATATGGAGAGTGAATACATATATATATATATAGAGATAGATAGATAGATAGATAGATAGATAGATAGATACACACAGAGAGAGACATTAAAAAGTAGCATTATGTATGCCAATTGAAATTCACCATGAAATATGTATCATCCACAGATCCAAAAATACTCATTTTCCTGAACATCAATTTATGTTGTTCAACTAGAAAGCTGACCCATATGTTGAATTTTCAGTTCCAACAGCGTTTAGTAGGAGTGATCTTTTCTTACAGTTTGTATCTGCCAAGTCAGCCACCTCACAAAATGTATGTGTGATACCAGGTAGAATTCAATATGTGCATAAAAAAATACATGTGCTGAATAGACTACAGAGAAAGGGAGACAGTTATTCACATATTTGTTAACTTTTAAAACACATAAAGAACTGTTTCAATTAAAATTTGCTAGATTTATAGCACCTACCATTTATCATAGAAAAGGCAAGTCCAACTATACACCATGCCTCCTGTGAACCTCTTGTATTTCTATTTTGTTTGGGTTATTTTTCTCCATCATATTAAGATTAGAAGTAAAAGTCTAGAAGGGAATTTGTTAGTGTCAGGGATTCAGTATTTCGAATGGAAAATTGGAAAATGTATCCAATGTGTATGCAAATATGTGCTACACAAAAATCTTCCCACTCTCATTCAGAACAATGCCTTGGCATTACCTTCGCCCCATGTAAGACACAATTAGAGGAGAAGAGTTAGAAAATCTGTGAATACATACCTGTTATAGAAAATGCTCAGGAGTTCACAAATTTGGAGGTGGTAGAGGAGTTTCCAAAAGTAAGGGACAGGGTAAACACTCCACAAACATGAAGCTCTGCTGGCCTAACATCTGGAGAAACTACCTCTGAGGGTGAGCACTTGAAATATATTTTGTTGTCAGGAGCATTAGCTTCCTTTGTAGTGAGACCATCAAAGCTGGGTCTGCATCTATGTGACATGGATGACATGGTTTCTTATTTTCCGATGAACATGAGGCAGCAGTGCTGAATTTTCTCTTTGTAGGTAAACTGTGGCCACTGAGGGCAAGTGTCTCCTCATCTGGACTGTGAAGCCATTTGGTCATCCTCCACTCTTTGTGGTGTTTTTTGCTGTTGCACTAGGAGTGTGGTATTTGCTTCATGAAATAAAAAGAGTTCAACTGGGACACAGTGCTGTAGGGAGTTCTTTCAGTTGTGGTGGTTTGGGTTCTGTTGGAGAATGCACCAACCAGGCTTCTATCCCACATAGCTTGCAACATTGACCATAGCAACCTGATTCTGAACATTGCCCTGAAACCTCTCCATATAACAAGATTCTTTTACATATAAGGGTCTACTGGCTGCAAAATGTCAGTCACAAGTTACTTGGACACCAATGGCAGATAAACATGGCCACACCAGAGATATTTTATCACACACCTGCCTACCACGGCTCTAGGAACACTACTCAGCAGGTTCCAACTTACTTGCATCTCTGTTATACACCATTTTCATGAAACCCAGTCAATAAAGGCAATGTCTTGTATTCTCATGATCAGCTAGAGGACATCCAAAGGTTCTCCTGTGACACCTAGTCTTGGGAATTTCAAAAATTTCATGGTATTCATCTAGCCATTATTCAAGGAAGAAGTTGTAGGCACTGTCGGTTTCAATTCATTCATTAACCATTAAATGTTGAGTAAGCTCATTTCAATGAAAGCTCTGGAGAACTCTCAGAGGCAAGGCTTCCCAAAGGGTGGCCAAAAGGTCGCATGAAGCCAGGCCCATTGAGGTCTACAATGTGAGGTCCATGTGTGTTTTCACTCTCAACTATGGCTGCCAAGTCTTTCAGAATAAAATCATGTGATATCCTGGCTGAGATTCCCTTTGCTCTGTGGAAAGCCAACTTGGGCGTAGATCTCACTTTCCAAGGGCGACTCTCATGCATGGCCTTCTAAAAGCCCAACACAATCCATTGCAATACTTCTCTGAGGTCAATTCCAGAACTCAGTCTCTATGTTGAATCACACAAGAGTTCAAGCCCAGGTGTACCCAGTCATCTCTTCCTACCGCCATACAAATGTTCACAGTTAAAACCAAAACACCCCAACATGGCCCTCATCTTCTTTCATGTAGACACTCATCATAACCTCCGGCTGGAGGTTTCCATGAGGTACACAGCCCACGTCCGTGTCCAAAATAAGCTCCCTTGCCCCTCATTTGCCTAACATCAGGGTTGCCTGGACTGCCTTCCTGTGAAACAGAAGTGAAAAAATAGGCCTGGCGTTAATACTGCTCTAATTCTCCAACTTGAGGCCTACTGAGTGTGGGGTTTAGATTCTTTATGTAAATTCATATTTTTTGTTGTTGTACTTTAACTTTTTAATATGTTTTCATTTTTTAAATATTTTTATTTTATTATTATTATTATTATAAACTTTAATTTACATCTTTTAAATGATCATTATTTTTAAATTTTTTTCTTTCTTTCTTTCTTTTCTATTTTTTCTTTTGTCTTATCATTTCTTTTCAATTTTCTGATTTCCCCTTCCTCGAATTCTACCTGCCTACTCTCATTCTCTTTAGTGACTTCTTCCCTTTCCTTCTAATATCTTTTCTTCCAAGCATCAAATAAATTTATAAGAGTAAGCAGTAACTCAACAGTCAAACAGAGAAAGAAGTAACATGAGCAGCACAAAAAATCAAGGAAGAAAATAAGTACAAACAACGAAGGACAGCCAAAATATTCAGGAGGACCCATAGTCATCAGAAAAATGGTCATATAAAGAACTCAAGGAATACCTTAGACAGATGGAATTGAAACTTAAAGAGGATACGAGACAGCAAATCCAAACAGTGAAAGAACACATTGAAAATGAATTACATAAACAGATAAAAGAAGAAGTTATGCATCTTTATCAGGAGATAGAGATTATAAAAAAATCAAACAATAATTCTAGAAATGAAGGAAACGATAAACCAAATTAAAAAGTCAATTGAGAGTATCACTAACACTGTGGAGCAAGTAGAAGACAGAATGTCAGATAATGAAGACAAAATATATCATCTTGAAATGAATCTAGCCAACACAGAAAGGCTGGTAAAAATTCATGAGTAAAACATCCAAGAGATATGGGATAACATAAAAAAAAATTAATGAGTCATCTGGATAGGTACACAGATTCAAACCAAGGGAATTAGTAATCTATTGAATGAAATAATTACAGAAATATTTCCAGAAATACAAAGTAAATGGATATACAAATTGGACATGCTTACAGGACACGGAGCACACAAAATCACAGTAGACCAACACCAAGACACATTGTTATGAAGATATCCAATATACAAAACAAAGAGAAAATATTAAAAGCTCTAAGAGAAAGGAGGCAGATTACATTAAGGGGTAAACCAATAAGGTTGAGAATGGATTTTTCATCACAGTCGCTGAAAGCGAGAAGATCCTGGAACAACGTATTTCAAACACTGAAAGACAATGAATGCCAACCAAGAATTCTGTATCCAGCAAAATTAAGCTGCAGGTATGACGATGAAATAAAAATATTTCAAGATAAACAAAAGGTAAAAGAATTTGTAGCCAGAAAACCAGCATTGCAAAGCATCTTCAGCAAAACAATACACGAAGAAGAAATGAAAATCAACAACCAAAACCATCAGTGGGAAGTGCCTCAGTAATGACTGAGGGTGGGGGAAAAGCTAATCATGGAGAAACAAACTAAATTAAAAAAAAAAGATGAATCATCAATCATGAGCGGCAGTACAAACCATATATCAGTAGTGAATCTAAATGGCTTAAACTCTCCAATAACGCGACATAGGCTGGTAACTTGGATTAAAAATGAATCCAACAATATGTTGCCTCCAGGAGACACATCTGAATGGAAAAGACATACACAGGCTGAAGGTGCAAGTTTTGGAAAAAATATACCATGCAACGCTCCCCATAAGCAAGCAGGGGTGGCCATGCTCATATCGAATAAAATCGACTTCAAGACTAATTTAATCAAAAGGGATAAGAAAGGACATTATATACTGTTAAAAGGAACCATTCATCAACAAGACATAAAAATTATCAATATTTATGCACCAAATAATGGTGCTGCAATGTTCAAAAAACAAATTCACCTCAAGTTCCAGAATGAAATAGACCACAACACAATAATTATGGGTGACTTCAACACACCTCTCTCACCATTGGACAGATCCTCCAAACAAAAGTGAATAAAGAAACTATAGAACTCAATATCACAATCAATAACCTAGACTTAACTGACATATATCGAATATATCAATCATCATCAAGTGGATATACTTTTTTCTCAGTAGCACGTGGATCCTTCTCAAAAATAGACCATATATTATGTCATAGAGCAACCCTCAGTAAATATACAGGGGTTGAGATAATACCATGAATTTTTTCTGATCATAATGGAATGAAACTGGAAACCAATGATAAAAATGGAAGGAAAAATCCTACATCACATGGAAAATGAACAATATGTTACTGAATGATCAGTGCGTTACAGAAGATATAAAGGAGGAAATCAAAAAATTCTTAGAGATACATGAAAATACAGACGCAATATATCAGAATCTATGGGACACAATGAAAGCAGTTTTAAGAGGGAAATTCATCTTCTGGAGGTCATTCCTGAAAAAAAGTAAAAACGAACAAATAAATGAGCTCACACTTCAACTCAAAGCCCTAGAAAAGGAAGAGCAAAACAACAAAAAATGTAGCAGAAATCAAGAAATAATTAAAATCAGAGCAGAAATCAACGAAATTGAAACAAAAGAAACTATTGAAAAAATTAACAAAACTAAAAGGTGGTTCTTCAAAAAAATAAATATGTTCGACAGACCCTTAGGCATGCTAATGAAGAGAAGAAAAGAGAGAACTCAAATTACTAACATATGGGATGAAAAAGGCCATATTACAACAGATGCTTCCGAAATACAGAAGACAATTAGAAATTATTTAGAAAACCTATATTCCAATAAAATAGAATATAGTGAAGACATCGATAAATTTCTTAATTCATATGATATTCCCAGACTGAGTCAGAAGGATACACACAATTTAAACAGACCAATGTCAATGGATGAAACAGAAGAAGCAATCAAAAGACTACAAACCAAGAAAAGCCCAGGAACGGATGGCTATACAGCGGAGTTTTACAAAACATTTAAAGAAGATTTAATACCAATACTTTTCAAGTTATTTCAGCATAGAGAAAAAGAGGGAGCTCTTCCAAATTCATTCTATGAGGCCAAAATCACGCTGATTCCGAAATCAGAAAAAGACACCTCAAAGAAAGAAAACTACAGACCAATATATCTGATGAACCTACATGCAAAAATCCTCAATAAAACTCTGGTGAATCGAATACAAAGGCACATCAAAAAAATTATGCACCATGATCAAGTAGGATTCATAGCTGGGATGCAAGGATGGTTCAATATACGGAAATCAATAAATGTTATTCACCACATCAATAGACTTAAAGATAAGAACCATATGATCATCTCGATAGAAGCAAAAAAAGCATTTGACAAAGTACAGCATCCCTTTATGTTCAAAACATTAGAAAAAATAGGGATAACAGGAAGTTACCTCGACATTGTAAAAGCTATCTATGCTAAGCCTCAGGCTAGCATCATTATGAATGGAGAAAAATTGAAGGCATTTCTTCTAAAATCTGGAACAAGACAGGGATGCCCTCTCTCACCACTTCTATTCCATATAGTTCTCGAAACACTGGCCAGAGCAATTAGACATACTAAAGAAATAAAAGGCATAAAAATAGGAAAATAAGAACGCAAATTATCACTATTTTCGGGTGACATTATTCTATACATAGAAGACACAAAAAGGTGTACAAAAACTACTAGAACTAAAAAATGAATGACCTGCGACCCACCGGCAGGTCAGGCCCAGAAACCTGCAGAGGGACACAGCTGCCCCACCCACCTGCAAGGTAGGCGATACCGTGACCACTGACAAAACAGGCCCAGTGGCCGTCTGACACATCACCCCGGTTGGGGGAGGGGCAGAGCCGCCACCAGCACCTGTTAGGTAGACAGACATGCAAACGACAGACAGAACAGGCCTAGCGGCCAGCGGAGGTGCAGAGCCGCTGCTCACGCCTGCAAGGTAGGCGAACCTGTGACCACCGAAAGAACAGGCCCACCGAAAGTAGAGGCACAGCAGCCTGCCGGCGTAGTAGGCACATTGCCCCAATTGGAGGAGGGGCAGAACCACCGCCAAAACCTGCGAGGGAGACTTTGCAACTATACAAGAGCAATATAAATATATAGGGGGAAAATCAATAACACAACAGTTTCACCAAGCAGAAAGAAACGCGATCAGTATGAAAAGACAAGGAAAGAAAGGACCACAAGCAATGCAGGTCAACTCAACTTTAGAAGAGGTAATATCTGCAGCAGATGGAATGTCAGATAAAGAATTCAGGATATACATGCTTCAGATTATCTGGAGTCTCAAGGAAGACATTAGACAGCATAATCAGACAACAAAAGACCACTTCGACCACTTCGAAAATGAATTACATAAACAAATACAAGAAGCAAAAGATCAATTATACAGGGAGATCAAGGTTATAAAAAACAAACAAACAGAAATCCTGGAAATGCAGGAAACAATAAACCAAATTAAAAACTCAATTGAGAATACTACCAGCAGAGTAGAACACTTAGAAGATAGAACATCAGAAAATGAAGACAAAGTATTTCAACTGGAGAAGAACATAGACAGCTCAGCAAAGCTGTTAAGAAACCATGAGCAGAATATTCAAGAAATATGGGATAACATAAAGAGACCAAACTTAAGAGTCATTGGGATACAGGAAGGTATAGAGTTCCAAACAAAAGGAATGAGCAATCTATTCAATGAAATAATACGAGAAAACTTCCCAGACTTGAAGAATGAGACAGAATCCCATATCCTAGAAGCCTACGGGACGCCGAATGTGCAAAATCATAAGAGATCCACACCTAGACACATTATAATGAAGATGCCCAACATACAGAATAAGGAGAGAATTTTAAAAGCTACAAGAGAAAGGAAGCAGATTACATTTAGGGGTAAACCAATCAGGATAACAGCTGATCTTTCAACACAGACTCTGAAAGCTAGAAGATCCTGGAATAACATATTTGAAACACTGAAAGAAAATGGGTTCCAACCAAGAATTGTGTATCCAGCAAAATTAAGCTTCAGTATGGAAGATGAAATTAAAACCTTCCATGATAAACAAAAGTGAAAAGAATTTGCAGCTAGAAAACCATCTCTTCAAAACATCCTCGGCAAAACATTGCAGGAAGAGGAAATGGAAAATAACAATGAAAACCAACAGCGGGAGGGAGTACAGTAAAGAGGGGGAATAATCAAAGAGAAAAACAAACCATGTTTAGTAACATAAATAAACCAATATGACTGGAAGAACAACCCATATCTCAATAATAACCCTAAATGTTAATGGCTTAAACTCACGAATTAAGAGACACAGGCTAGTAGAATGGATCACAAAACAAGACCCAACAATATGCTGCCTTCAGGAGACGCATTTGATAGGAAAAGACATACATAGACTGAAGGTGAAAGGTTGGGAAAAATCATATCACTCTTATGGACTTCGGAAACAAGCACGAGTGTCCATACTCATATCAAATAAAATAGATTTCAAGCCAAAGTTAATCAAAAGGGATGAAGAGGGACACTACATACAGCTCAAGGGAACCATACACCAACAAGACATCACAATCATAAATATATATGCCCCAAACAATGGTGCAGCTATGTTAATCAAACAAACTCTTCTCAAGTTCAAGAGTCTAATAGACCACCATACAATAATTATGGGAGACTTCAACACACCTCTCTCACCACTGGATAGATCTTACAAAGAAAAGTTGAATAAGGAATCTATAGAACTCAATAACATAATTAATAACCTAGACTTAATTGACATATATAGAATATACCACCCAAGATCAAGCAGTTACACTTTTTTCTCAGCAGCACTTGGATCCTTCTCAAAAATAGATCATATATTATGTCACAGGGCAACTCTTAGACAATATAAAGGAGTAGAGATAATACCATGCATCTTATCTGAACATAATGAAATGAAATTGAAAATCAACGATAAAAGAAGTAAGGAAAAATCATGCATCAATTGGAGAATGAAAAATAGGTTACTGAATGATAAATGGCTTATAGAAGACATCAAGGAGGATATTAAAAAATTCTTAGAGATTAATGAAAACACAGACACAACATATCGGAATCTATGGGACACATTGAAAGCAGTTCTAAGAGGAAAATTTATTGCTTGGAGTTCATTCCTTAAAAAAAGAAAAAAAACCAACAAATAAATGATCTAATACTTCAACTCAATGTCCTAGAAAAAGAAGAGCAAAACAACAGCAAAAAAGTAGAAGACAAGAAATAATTAAAATCAGAGCAAAAATTAATGAAATTGAAACAAAAGAAACAATTGAAAAAATTGACAAAACTAAAAGTTGGTTCTTTGAAAAAATAAATAAAATTGACAGACCCTTAGCCACGCTAATGAAGAGAAGAAGAGAGAGAACTCAAATTACTCGCATATGGGATGAAAAAGGCAATATCACAACAGACACTTCAGAAATACAGAAGATTATCAGAAATTATTTTGAATCCTTATACTCCAATAAATTAGAAGATAGTGAAGGCATCGATAAATTTCTTAAGTCATATGATTTGCCCAGATTGAGTTAGGAGGATATTGACAACCTAAACAGACGAATATCAACTGAGGAAATAAAGAAACCATCAAAAGACTACCAACTAAGAAAAGCCCAGGACCGGATGGGTATACAGCAGAGTTTTACAAAACCTTTAAAGAGGAACTAATATCAATACTTTTCAAGCTATTTCAGGAAAATGAAAAACAGGGAGAACTTCCAAATTCATTCTATGAGTCCAACATCACCCTGATTCCTAAACCAGACAAAGACACTCCAAAGAAAGAAAACTACAGACCAATATCTCTAATGAACCTAGATGCAAAAATGCTCAATAAACTTCTCGCGAACCGGATACAAAAACATATCAAAAAAATTGTGCACCATGATCAGGTAGGATTTATCCCTGGGATGCAAGGTTGGTTCAATATACGAAAATCAATAAATGTTATTCACCACATCAATAGGCTTAAATATAAGAACCATATGATCATCTCGATAGATGCGGAAAAAGCATTCGACAAAGTACAGCATCCCTTTATGTTCAAAACTCTGGAAAAACTAGGGATAACAGGAACATACCTCAATATTGTAAAAGAAATCTATGCTAAGCCTCAGCCTAGCATCATTCTGAATGGAGAAAAACTGAAGGCATTCCCTCTAAAATCTGGTACAAGACAGGCATGCCCTCTCTCACCACTTCTGTTCAACATAGTTCTCGAATCACTGGCCAGTGCAATTAGACAGACAAAAGAAATTAAAGGCATAAAAATAGGAAAAGAAGAACTCAAATTATCACTATTTGCAGATGACATGATTCTATACCTAGCAGACCCAAAAGGGTCTACAAAGAAACTATTAGAGCTAATAAATGAATTCAGCAAAGTGGCAGGATATAAAATCAACACGCATAAATCAAAGGCATTCCTGTATATCAGCGACAAATCCTCTAAAATATATATGAGGACAACCACCCCATTCACAATATCCTCAGAAAAAATAAAGTACTTGGGAATCAACCTAACAAAAGAGGTGTAAGACTTATACAATGAATACTACAGAACCCTAAAGAGAGAATTGAAGAAGATCTTAAAAGATGGAAAAATATACCCTGTTCATGGATAGGTAGAATTAACATCATCAAAATGGCGATATTAACAAAAGTTCTCAATAGGTTTAATGCAATGCCAATCAAAATCCCAATGGCATTTCTTGTAGAAATAGAGAAAGCAATCATGAAATTCATATGGAAAAATAAAAGACCCAGAATAGCAAAAACATTGCTAAGCAGGAAGTGTGAATCAGTCGGTATAGCTATACCAGACTTCAAACTATACTACAGAGCAATAGAAACAAAAACAGCATGGTACTGGTACCAAAACAGGCGGGTGGACCAATGGTACAGAATAGAGGACACAGAAACCAATCCACAAAACTACAACTATCTTATATTCGATAAAGGGGCTAAAAGCATGCAATGGAAGAAGGCTAGCATCTTCAACAAATGGTGTTGGGAAAACTGGAAATCCATATGCAACAAAATAAAACTGAATCCCTTTCTCTCACCATGCACAAAAGTTAACTCAAAGTGGATCAAGGAACGTGATATCAAATCAGAGACATGGCGTCTGATAGAAGAAAAAGTTGGCTATGATCTACATACTGTGGGGTCGGGATCCAAATTCCTAAATAGGACACCCATAGCACAACAGTTAATAACTAGAACCAACAAATGGGACTTACTCAAACTAAAAAGTTATTTTCTCAGCAAAAGAAACAATAAGAGAGGTAAATAGGTAGCCTACGTCCTGGGAACAAATCTTTACTCCTCACACTTCAGACAGAGCCCTAATATCCAGAATATACAAAGAACTAAAAAAATTAGACAATGAGATAACAAATAACCCAATCAACAAATGGGCCAAGGACCTGAACAGAAATTTCTCAGAGGAGGACATACAATTAATCAAGAAGTATATGAAAAAATGCTCACCATCTCTAGCAGTCAGAGAAATGCAAATAAAAACCACCCTAAGATACCATCTCACTCCAGTAAGATTGGCAGCCATTAGGAAGTCAAACAACAACAAGTGCTGGCGAGGATGTCGGGAAAAGTGTACTCTTGTACATTACTGGTGGGACTGCAAATTGGTGCGCCCAATTTGGAAAGCAGTATGGAGATTTCTTGGAAAGCTCGGGATGGAACCACCATTTGATCCAGCTATTCCCCTTCTCGGTCAATTCCCTAAAGACCTAAAAAGAGCACACTATAGGGCCACTGCTACATCCATGTTCATAGCAGCACAATTCACAATAGCAAGACTGTGGAACCAACATAGATGTCCTTCAATAAAAGAATGGATAAAAAAATGTGGCATTTATACACAATGGAATATTACTCTGCATTAAGAAATGACAAAATCCTAGAATTTGGAGGGAAATGGATGGCATTAGAGCAGGTTATGCTAAGTGAAGCTAGCCAATCCCTTAAAAACAAACGCCAAATATCTTCTTTGATATAAGGAGAGTAACTAAGAACAGAGTAGGGACGAAGAGCATGAGAAGAAGATTAACATTAAACAGGGATGAGAGGTGGGAGGGAAAGGGAGAGAGAAGGAAAATTGCATGTAAATGGAAGGAGACCCTCAGGGGTATACAAAATTACATACAAGAGGAAGTGAGGGGAAAGGAGGAAAAATATAAGGGGGAGAAATGAATTACAGTAGAGGAGGTAGAGAGAGAAGAGGGGAGGGGAGGGGGGAGGGGGGATAGTAGAGGATAGGAAAGGCAACAGAATACAACAGTCACCAGAATGGCAATATGTAAATCAATGGTTGTGCAATTGATGTGATTCTGCAATCTGTATATGGGGTAAAAATGGGAGCTCATATCCCACTTGAATCAAAGTGTGAAATATGATATATCAAGAACTATGAAATGTTTTGAACAACCTACAATAAAATTAATTAAAAAAAAACCAGCATGGTACTGGTACCAAAACAGGCGGGTGGACCAATGGTACAGAATGGAGGACACAGAGATTAATCCAAAAAGCTACAACTATTTTATATTTGATAAAGGAGCTAAAAGCATGCAATGGAGGAAATATAGTATCTTCAACAAATGGTGTTGGGAAAAATGGAAATCCATGTGCAACAAAATGAAACTGAATTCCTTTCTCTCGCCATGCACAAAAGTTAACTCATAGTGGATCAAGGTGCTAGATATCAAATCAAAGACTCTGTGTCTGATAGAAGAAAAAGTTGGCTCTGATCTACATATTATGGGGTCGGGCTCCAAATTCCTTTATATGACATCCATAGCACAAGAGTTAATAACAAGAATCAACAAATGGGACTACTTAAACTGAAAAGTTTTTTATCAGCAAGAGAAAGAATAAGAGAGGTAAATAAGGAGCATACATCATGGGAACAAATTTTTACTTCTCACACTTCAGATAGAGGCCTAATATCCATAATATACAAAGAACTCAAAAATTAGACAATAAGATAACAAATAACCCAATAAACAAATGGGTCAAGGACTTGAACAGACACTTCTCAGAGGAGGACATACAATCATTCATCAAGTACATAATAAAATGCTCACCATTTCTAGCAGTCAGAGAAATTCAAATCAAAATCACCCTAAGATACCATCTCACTCCAGTAAATTGGTAGCCAATATGAAGTCAAACAACAACAAGTGCTGGCAAGGATGTGGGGTAAAAGATACTCTTGTACATTGCTGGTGGGACTGTAAACTGGTGTGGCCAATTTGGAAAGCAGTATGGAGATTCCTGGGAAAGCTGTGAATGGAACCACAATTTGACTCAGCTATTGCCCTTCTCTGACTATTCCCTGAAGACCTTAAAAGAGAGTAATACAGGGCTACTACCACATGGATTTTCATAGCAGTACAATTCACAATTGATACACTGTGGATTCAACCCAGATGCCCTTCAATAGATGAATGGATAAAAAAATGTGGCATTTATACACTATGGAGTATTACGCAGCACTAACAAATGACAAAATCATAAAATTTGCAGAAAAATGGATGGCACTGGAGCAGATTATGCTTAGTGAAGATAGCCAATCCCTAAAAAATAAATACCAAATGTCTTCTTTGATATAATGAGAGCAACTAAGAACAGAGCAGGGAGCAATAGCAGGAAGAAAAGATTAACTTTAAACAGAGACATGAGGTGCGAGGGTAAGTGAGAGAAAAGGGAAATTGCATGGTAATGGAGGGAGACCCTCATTGTTACACAAAATTACATATTGTTGTGAGTGGAATGGGAAAATAAACATGGAGTGAAATAAATTACAGTAGATGGGGAAAAAAGAGAAGATCGGAAGGAAGGGGAGGGGAGATAGTAGAGTATAGGAAAGGTAGCAGAATACAACAGTATCTAATAGGGCATTATGTAAAAATGTGGATGTGTAATCGATGTGATTCTGTAATCTCTATTTGGGCTAAAAATGGGAGTTCATAAGCCACTTGAATCTAATGTATGAAATATTATATGTCAAGAGATTTTTAATGTTTTGAGCAACCAATAGAAGAAAAAAAGTAGCAATATATATGCCAATTGAAATTCATCATGAAATATATATAATCCACAGATCGAAAAATATTCATTTTACTGAACATTGATTAATGTATAATGTTATTCAACTAGGAAGCTCACCCATAGGTTGAATTTTCAGTTCCAACAGCATTTAGGAGGAGTTATCCTTTCTCACAATTTGCATCTGCCAATTCAGTTACCTCACAAGTATGTACGTGTGGTACCAGGTAGAATTCTATATGTGCATATAAAAATACATGTGCTGAATTGGCTACAGAGAAAGGGAGACAGGAATTCACATATTTGTTAATTTTAAAAACACATGTAGAACTATTTCAACAAAAAAATGACTAGATTTATAACTCCTACACTATATAATGCAAAAGGCAATTGTAACAATACACCATGCCTCCTCTGAACTGCTTGTATTTCTATTCTGTTTGGGTTATTTTTCACCATCATATTAGAATTATTAGTCAGAGTATAGTAGGGTATGTGTTAGTTTCAGGGCTTCAGTATTTCAAATAGAAAATTGAAAAATGAATCGAATGTGTATGTAAATATGTGCTACACAAAAATCTTCCCACTCACATTCAGAACAATGCCTTGATATTACCTTGGCCCAAGTAAGACACAATTAGAGTAGAAAAGTGTGAAAATCTGTGAATACATATCTGGAATGGAATATGCTCGGGAGTTCACAACCTTGGTGGTGGTAGAGGAGTTTCCAAAAGTAAAGAACAGTGTAAACACTCCACAAACATGGAGCTCTGCTGGCCTAAGACTTCTTGGAAAACTGCCTCTGAGGTTGGGCACTTGAAATATATGTTGTTGTCATGAGCTTTAACTTCCTTTGTAGTGAGACCATCAAAATGGGTCTGCATCTATGTGACCTGGAAGACATGGTTTCTTATATTCCAATGACCATGAGGCAGCAGTGCTGAATTCTCTCTTTGTATGTAAACTGTGGCCACTGGAGGCTAAGTGTCTCCTCGTGTGGACTGTGAAGACATTTGGTCATCCTCCACTTTTCGTGGTGTTTCTTGCTGCTGCACTGGGAATTTGGTATTTGCTTCACCAAATACAAGGAGTTCTACTAGGATACAGTGCTGAAGGGAGTTCTGTCACGTGTGGTGGGTCAGGGTCTGCAGGAGAATGCACCAACCAGGCTTCTATCCCACACAGCTTGCCCCAATAACCATAGTAAACTGATTCTGAACATTGCCCTGAAACCTCTCCATATAAAAAATGCCTTTACATATAAGTGTCTGATTTCTGCACTATGTCAGTCATAATCCATTTGGAAGCCAATGGCCGATCCACATGGCCCCACCATGGTGTTTTATCACACACCTGCCCACCACTGCTCTAGGCCCACTAATCAGCAGGATACAAATTACTGGCATCTCTGTTCTACACCATTTTCATAAAACCCAGTAAAACAAGGCATTCTCTGGTATACACATGATCAACCACAGGACTTCCAAAGATTCTCCAGTGCCACCTGGTCATGGAAATTTCAAAAATTTCATGGTATTTATCTAGCCATTTTTCAAAGATTAAGTTGGAGGCACTGTGGGTTTCAAATCATTCAGGAACCATTAAGTGTTGAGAAAGCTCATTTCAATGAAAGCTCTGGAGAACACTCACAGGCAAGGCTTCTCAAAGAGTTGCCAAAAGGTCACATGAAGCCAGGCAAATTGAGGCCTACAATGTGAGGTCCATGTGTGTTTTGACTCTCAACTATACCTGCCAATCTTTCAGAATAAAATCATGTGATATCCTGGCTGAGGTTCCCATTGTTTTGTGGAAAGACACCCTGGGCCTAGATCTCAGTTTCCATGGGTGAGTCTCATGCATGGCCTTCTAAAATCCCAACACAATTCATGGCAATACTTCTCTGAGTTCAATTCCAGAACTCAGTCTCTAAGGGGAATCACGCCAGAGTTCAAGCCCAGGTGGAACCAGTCATTCCTTCCAACCACCACAAAAATGACCACAATTAAAATCAAAACACTCCCACAGGGCCCTCATCTTCTTCCATATAGACACTCATCATAACCTCTGCCTGGAGATTTCTATGAGGGGCACAGCCTAAGAAAGTGTCCAAAATAAGCTCACTTGCCCCTCATTTGCCTAAAATCATGGTGGCCTGGACACTCCTCCTGTGAACCTGGAGTGATCAAATATTCCTGCTGTTAAAGTGTTCCACTTCTCCAATTTGAGGCCTACTGGCTGTGAGGTATAGATTCTTTATGTGATTTGGAGTCATGAGAAAACCCAAGCACATATGGGCAAGCCTCTGCAGGGATTTGAAGAACTCACTTAATCCAAAGAATCCCTATTCTCACTTAATGGAGGTCAGGAACCTAAAACAAGAAGGCAAAAATTCATCCACAATGACTTCTCTTTTGGCCATTTCGGTTTGGGAAGCACATGGGATTTTTCTTTAAATCCATTGGGTGCTGAGAATCTAAGTCACAGCCTCACACAAGGACCAGAGACTGATTCAGACACATCCCATTCCAAAGCAATTAAGCAAAGAGCCACAGGTGAAGCCCATTCATTTCCATATGAAAACAGTTTTCTTCAGGCTTCACAAAGGGTTGGCATGAGGCAAAGACCTTCCTGACATTCAGGGTAATTGAAACACAAGTAAGCAAATGGCCCAAGAAGGGTTTCTTCAATGAGACTTTACTGGTCACACTGATATCTGAGTTTTCTGAGATGCTCTCAATCTCTTCAGCTATCCAGTACATGGCCATGTCACAGAGCCTTGTGGTGTTACATATCTGGGACACAAAACCATGAGCGTATTCTGTAGAGTGGCCAGAATTCACGAAGAAAACAGTAACTTAAGAAGACAGTAGGTGTTGCCCATCCATAAGGCAAAGTGAAGTCCATTAATCTATTGGGCAGTATTAATGTGGGGAAGCTTTCTACCAGAGAAAACAAATCTATTGATGCATTCTCTTTTCTAATGTCTACAACCACGGATACAGTGGGATACACAGACATAGAAACCCTCACAATGTCAAAGGACTTACTAGAAACAGTCCACTCCACACCAGAAAAAACGCCTTTCCTACCTATTCTCAGAACATGAGAAAAAAACCACAAACTCACACCCACAACGGCAAAGCCACCTCCTTCCCCCAAGTAGGTCTGTGACTATCCAGAGTGTCTTCTGACTGGTGGGCCATATTATGTTCCCCCGAAATGGCCTGTCCTGTCTCAGATCTGGTCTCCTTGGGCAACTATGTGAAGTTGTCAGGAGACAGCGGTGAGCCACTACCTGCTTTCTCAGGGAAGGTGCCTCTTCAGAGCTCTGCTGGCAATTGGCCATCCTCACATCAGTAGGTACCAAGAAAGACTGACTCTGTCCTTGGAAAAAGCAAACAAGTTAGCCCAATGGGACTAGGACTGGGACTGGCTCTGGGTGCCTGGCTTCCTGGATCCCAAGTTCAGAGAATTCAATCACCAAGGAAGTGAGGAGAGGTCACTTCCTTCAGGAACTGAATGAGGTCACTGCCTTGAAAACCACTTTGTCCTAACAGTTGCTTCCAAGGGTCCCATGAGATGGAGGCTGCCCCAACATCCTCTGACACATTCAGAAGTTAGAATGGAATATCAACCTTAGGCACCCAGGTACAGCTCTCCACACAGGCCTGGTTTCTTCCAACTTCTTTACAATAAGAAAAGAGAGGCTGACTTAGACCCATCAATTCATCCTGACCAGGTTGTTTGCCATGGAAGATTTCTATTGCTCTCTCAGGTCCAACATAGCTGCATAAATCTTCTCCAAGGATCATTTCTCCATGGATCTTTGAGGTTCTCAGAAGGTGGAAGATCACCTACATTCCTATATTGTAAGACCAACTCTGTCCCTGCTCTTCTGTAAGTTATATTGATGGAACAGTGTATGTTTAGGGTTAATAACATGTTTGATTTGGGTTAAAAATCATTTTGCGGGATGAATAATGGTATTGGCAACCTTCAATATTTACAAGAGTATATAGGTGAAATATAAGTATGAAAGCAGAAAATTAGGAAAGATTTGAAGCCCAGAAGGGAATTGGACCCTTAAGTGGTATACTTAGCTTTGAGTTATGTGCTGCACAGTTGTCTCAGATAGATCAATATACAATGGCATAGGACCTTGTACCTTGGATGATTGAATGTTGAAGAGAACATCCAGTCAAAAAGCGATATTCAGTACGATGAGGAAGGTAGTCGTTAGGTTTAGAATGAAGAGTGAGTATAGGATTTGGACAAAAAGTTCTTTAGCAATAGGGTTTCGGTTAGAGAGTGAGTGTTAATGTCAGCACATGTGAAGAGTCAGTCACAATGATGAACTGGGGAAAATATGAGGGAAAGCAGATATCAATAAAGACATTAGGAAATCAAGCAAAGTACAAAGTGAGTGATAGGATTAGACATTTTCAACAGGCTTGAGGTTGAATATATTATCTTAGGAAGAAACAAATATGTAGTCACCAATAGGATTGACATTTGAGAGCATTAGGCAACCTGGACATAGATGTTTTTAGTAATCCATGCTCACTTTCCATTTAGGCTTTGGTACAATTGAAAGTGTGACCTTTGCTTTTTGTGTCCAGAATATTTCTGTGATAAAATGTATATGTATATCACGTGACATGAGTATTTCTTCCACCATTTCCAGGAGCAATATTTTGAAGACATATAAATTTGTATTGGGGTACAAATAGGTATACCCTCTGTCTATGAATATAGCAATAACGCATGAATAGACCATACTGGGAATAAATAATATAACTGGATCCACTTTAAATAATGGATTGAATGGATATCTGAAAATATATAAGAAATGTTATAAAGATGCACAATCAATCATTCCAACCAGTTATATATCTAATGGTCATCTTAGGGTTATGTTTTATCATGAAGGATGTGTGAGTTTTGCTTAAAAATTGATCATGGAAATTGAAAATAATATATTTGAAAAAAGTCTCATGAAAAGACCAGTCAAGAAACATAGGGAAATACATGTGTTCTGGAGCAAGAAGTGATTGAAAGTGAAACAAATGCCTATAAATTTGCTAAGTAGTGGATGAAATATATATCCTATGATGTGCATAAACTGAAGAAATAGTAATGTACCAGTGTTGAATAATAATTAATGTCAAAATACACATCATGTCCCATAGGAATCTACTAGCTTTGATGTTAAACTAGGTCAGTTAATGTAGAAATACTAGGATTTGTTTGCACCTTTCACTGAAGTTAGTTTTCAGTACTAGGAAACAAATATGTATTTCAGGTGGATGAATATTTCTGAGAATAATTTTGTGAAAAGTTGATTATTAATCCACATACATGAACATGAATGAATTTAGGGAGTGTATATAAGACACATATATTTCATATTTTGAATAATCTGGAGATTTATTTTGTATATATATATATATATATATATATATATATATATATATACACACACACACACACACACAAACACACACACAAACAAAGACATTCAAAAGTAGAATTATATATGCCAATCGAATTTAACCATGAAATATATATCATCCACAGATCCAAAAATATTCATTTTACTGAACATGGATTTATGTATAATGTTATTCAACTAGGAAGCTCACCATTAGCTTGAATTTTCAGTTCCAACAGCATTTAGGTGGAGTAATCTCTTCTCACAATTTGTATCTGCAATGTCAGGCACCTCACAAAAATGTACGTGTGATATCAGGTAGGATTCTATATGTGTATATAAAAATTAATGTGCTGAATAGGTTACAGCGAAAGGGAGATAGGAATTCACATATTTGTTAACTTTAATACACATATAAAACTATTTCAATTAAAAATGACTAGATTTATAACACCTACCTTTTATCTTGCAAAAGGCAAGTCCAATATACACCATGCCTCCTCTGAAATGCTTGTATTTCAATTCCGTTTGGGTTATTTTTCTCCATCATATTAGTATTTGTAGTTAGCGTCTAGAAGGGTATGGATTATTGTCAGGAATTCAGTATTTCAATTGGAAAATTGGAAAGTGAATCCAATGTGTATGCAATTATGTGCAGCACAATATTCTTCCCACTCTCATCCAGAACAATGGCTTGACATTAACTTCGCCCCAAGTAAGACACAATTAGAGAAGAAGAGTTAGAAATTCTGTGAATACATATCTGGAATGGAAAATGCTCAGGAGTTCACAACCTTGGAGGTGGTAGAGGATTTTCCAAAAGTAGGGGACAGGGTTGATCACCCAACATGATCTTTCATTAAAATTGTGAGCCATCTTGCCACAAAGCCATGAAAAGATAATTTTTGCTTTACTATAAATTACTGCAAATTCTGAACCTGCTTAGAATGCCTGACCATGTTTTGAACTCACCCATGCCTGGCTCTCTGACCAGATAACAGCCCTCTCTGAAACTTTAATGACACCTCATAAATATTCGCCTTCCCTGGCCAGACAATGACCCTCTCTGAGGCTCTAATGGTCCTCATAATTTCTGATGCTGGGGCCAGAAAATCAAATGTAAACTACAATTAGTGTGATGCTTGTCAAAGTTCTGTTTTCTGTAACCCCCCTTTTGTGTAACTTTCTGGGCTATAAAGCTGGGCTGTAGGAAAGGTGGGGTTGCTGTCTTGTTCCCGCCATTTTGAGAGGGAGAGGCAGCCTGGCTGGTTGAAATATTAAGCTTGCCTTAATTTGATTTTAATTGGAGTCAGTGGTCTTTTCTTGTGTCCTGGACTAACATTTTGGAGTTCCCCAGCAACATGACCCGACCAGATCACAAAGCCAGACTGCTGGAAATTCTGAAGCTGGCCTATCATCCAGGACTCCAGGCTGGAGAGACAAGTTCCAAGGCCTTGGAATGAGCCTTCAGTCCGTGGATCACTGCAGTGAACCATCGCACTAAAACTATTATCAAGCACCTGGTGGAGGAGGCCTTCATAGGTAAGAGGCGCCTTTATAACATCTGATATCCGGTTAAGGGAGTACTCTTCTGATGACAGAGAGGTGGCCTGGGAAGGCTCACATATACTCCTGTCCGGGACAGTAATAGGAATCCTTCTTTCCTCTGTTCTTTTCTGTAGGGAATACCTCTGAAAGTGTAGAGAGGTGCCGACTGGCACGCAGGAGCTCCTACCCCGGAGCTTTAGCAAGACGCTGCATTGCTCCTCTGGTTTTCTGTTTATTCGCCGAGTTTCTGTTTTTTTTGTGTTTTGTTCTGTGTTCTAAATGTTTTTTATTTGTTTGTTTTTGTGCGTTTTTTTGTGTGATTTCTGTGGTAAAAACTTAAGGATATTGGACGTGAAAATGGGTAATAAAGCATGTAAGCCTGTCACCCCTTTGGACTGTGTTTTAAAAAAATGTGATGCACTATACCCCCCTTTGTTAAGCAGGATGAGAGAAGCCCCTAGCTGGCTGTCTGGAGCACACCCACTGCAGAGGGCAATGCCTGCTGGAGACCTAATAACTGAGTATCTCCCAGGTTAACAAGTGAAGCTCCTTTAAAACCCCTTGTCCCTCCAGATCAAGAGAGTCACAACTTTGGACAGAGTCCCCTGTTTTTATCCTTTGTTAGCAAAGCAGTAAACCTCCCTTTTACTTTTTCTCAAACCCTGTCCTTATATTAAATTGGTATTAATTGGCTTCAAGGTCCAGAACCGAAATTTAAGTTACGAATTTTGATACCCCCCCGACCCCGGAATTTTTGAGAGCTGACTACTGAAATGTTAGGAGATTCAGCATGCTTGGGGTGGAACCAAACCAGAGGAGCTAATCCTGTAAGTAAAAGACGGGACTGAGGGACTCCCAGCAGCTGCCGAAGTCCTGTTGCTTCAGTAAATTCCCTCCTTCCTTCCCTGCACTGTAAGTATTATGCCACCTCTGTTTTCTTAAAAAAGAGAAAAAGAAAAAGGAGACACTAAATGCAGTAAAGTCACCATGGAGACCTTTGATATTGCATTTCAGGTTGCCCCTCTGTGAAAACATCTGATGCCCTTGTGGGGACATCTATCATGCCACTGGTGTAGGAGATTTTTCTCTTATCTGCTGTTTTAAAGGCTTCTGTCCTGTCAGCCATAGTCTGGAGCTCCTTTCTGTCTGTCTTTTGTCTTTGTTTCTGGCCATTTAAGACATGTGCAATAATGTGTTGATATTATAAATTGTTTCTTGGGAATGATCTTAGCTGAATGTGTGTCTAAATGATGATGTTTTATTGTAACAATATGGTATCTGGACGGGTTTTTGTAGCATTGCTCAATCTTGCAGTTAAAAGTCGGGTTTAGGTAATTTTTTAGTTTATGATTTCAGATAATTCATGCCAGAGAACTTAAATACTTAAAATGGAAAACTAAAGAATTCTACTTCCAAGTTGGCAAGTAACTTCCCAATCATTTAGTCTTTTTTTTCACCAATTTTTAATTGGGTAGCCTGGGAAAATGTCACAGTGTGTCAGTGCATTAATTTGGACAAGGATAGTAAATCATAGTATGGTATCTGTTGACAAAACAAGATGTTAAGGTATAAAATTTTGAATTGTATCTTAAAATTGTATCATAATTTTCAACATCCTCACCTGAAAATTATGGTTAAAGTGCCTTAGGCCTGAGGTGTCTGCTCAGAATAGCAGTTTTGTCCAGCTCATTCCAGAACTCAGCCAGGACTTATGTTGAAATGTAAATGAAAGAAGCCTGCAAGCTCAGTAGGAGACTGATCTGATGTCTAAGTGGGAAAAAAAAGGTAAATCGTATGGTATTTACTAATTACTGGCCAGTCATTTTTTCTAGGACTCTCATTTTTTTCCTTAGATTCTGTATTTTTTTTTGAGCTCATTATTTTGATCCTAGAGAACTAGGTTAATATTTTTCTCATCAGTTCTATCTTTGACCAACAGTGGAGTTCTGAAACATTACAATGGAGATTTCACCTGTGAAAAGCTACAAGGCCTTACTATTATTATTTGTGCACACTTTTGTTATGTGTTGTATGTCCATATATCTATATGTTCGTATATCATATATATGATATACAAATTAACATATATAAGGAGCGATCATTAAAAAAAAGCACTCATAAAAACAAATTTTAAAAAGTGGATTCAAAGATCTTTAATTCACGTGAGTTAAATGGTTCACTTTAAATTTAGATAAACAAATAACAATAAATGTCTTTAAATTTAAGCTTACAAGTTTTTCTAGCTGCTCAAAAATCTAATAAAATATTAATGTCTATAAAATGTCTAATATGCCTTGGTTCTAGGACTTTTTCTTTAACAAAAAAATGGTTTACACTGTTCAATACATTTCTCTAATATTTTGATAAATAAGTGAAGTAAATTTGATATGGGATTACTCATTCATGAGTACTTTTATTAGATATCTGATTGATTTAGTAAGGTCTGTATAAGTTTGTTCTAAAGTCTGTATAAGATTGTAAAAATCAGTCATGTGATAAAGCGACACAAATTTCTGAAAACAAAAGTTTACCCATAACATTGTGTTTATTTTTATTTTTCTAGAGCAAGCAACCATAAAAATTAAACAACTGATTAAATAAGAACTGTTATTTTAGAGCACTGTACTGGAATTTCTTTAAAAGCTAAATTTGGTTAATGTAAAAACATCAATGTCATTGTGATGCTATTAATGTGCTCATATCTTCCAGGTATACAAGTCTGTAAGGTAGAAACTTTAAAAGAGCATTACATCAAGCTGGTGTTCTGAAGTTGTATGGTAAAAAAAATATATATATATTGGGGATTTATTTACTTGTTATCAATAAGATATGTAAAGTTTTATGTTACTTTTTACATTGGGGAAAAATTTAAATATATTTTTAAGTTAATGAGCGCCTAATCTATGTAAAGGTTAAAAACTTTCAGCCTTTCTTTAATTCATGTTTTAAATGTGATATCATATGGTGTTAGCTAATGTTCATGTGACCTCATACAATTTATGTAAACTGTGTAAGATGATATTTTAAAAAAAAAAAGATCAGCTTTAGAACTAAAAGACTTAAGATTTATATAGAGCCCTGCCTTACCTGAGATAAGGCTCTGTGTCTCATCTTACAACATGTGAGAATAACTACGAAAGCAGTAGGTCAGATGTTATTTAATTTAAAGTTACGTTCAGAAGTTTTTTTTTTTCTGTCAAGATTACTAGGATCTCAAAAAGGGGATATAATTTATAACTCAGCCAAAAATTCAGGGTAGCTATTACACGAACTAAGTATTTTTACTCTTGTTAATTTTATTTTGTAATTTCCTTATAAGTTAACTAAAGATTCCCTGTTAGTGTTTTACAAAAGAGTTGCTTTTGAACACAACATTGGTTAATTTAAGATAATAAGGCATCACCTACAAGACAGAAAAATACAGATCCCAAATAATAAAAAGATAAATAATTTTAAATTATAGACATTAAAGCACAGTACTCTTAATATAAGGCTGTTAAAATTTATTTGCTGGATGTTTAAGATTAGGATTTAAAATTTAATTTAAATGAAAAGGGACAATAAAACAAATTTTGGCTCTTGCCCTCTGAGTCAGTTTGTATCCAGGGAACAGGAGACTTCTCTAAAGAACTTTGCAACTCTCAGCCACATAAACTCCTGATCAGGAAGATTAATGAGGCCACTGGAGAACAGAAAGCCAATCAGTGCATTTTCTACGAAGAAGAGAGTCATCAGAGAAGGGAGATATTCCTGATGCTTCTGAGAGAAGCCACATGGTCAAGCAAGACCTGGAATCACCTAGCGCAAATGGCACTAGCAGAACTGAGAAGCTGCTCTCAAGTTTCCCCAGAAATGACTCCCATAAAATCTCAGCTGACTGTTAACAATAGATAGAAACAAAAGTCAGTTTTACTGCTTCATCTTAAACTCTTAGCAAAGACAGATAAACCCAAAATACAGCCATTCCTGGGCATTTTAAATAATAATAGTTATAATAATATTTTAACGTATACACTTTATGGTAGCCTCCCAAAATAAGTAAGACTGGAGGCTACATAGAAGGATTCTCAGAGAGGAATGCCTGATGAGAATAAAAAGAGACTATCAAGAGGAGCTACCAGAGGCAGAAGTTTTTTGTTTAAGGCCTACAGATATTCCTAACCTACACAGGTAGGCTTGGTGTTTGCTAGTATGATTATCCAGCCCTGACTAACAGAATTAAAGGTTTCTCTATTACACACAGAGGTCATACTAGTAAAAGGAATTTGCAAGATCAGATGACATTAAATTATTAAACTGTATCTTATGGGGTGGGACAACTGTGACACTAAAAGTTAAATATTAAGTTGAAAGTCCTGATAACTGGGGATATTGAAGACAGATGAGGGGACATCTATACAGTGACTTGTTTCAGCTGCTGCAACATTTATTCAGTACTCATGGTTTTTGTTTCTCTCATAGAAGAACCCATCCCCAGATGACTTTACAAACTGTTCTACCACAACCAGACTTCAAACCGAACTGACTTCTAAAAGGCAACTCATGTCCTTCATGCTGTGCCCCCTCATGTCACCCTCTCTCAGCTCAGAAGAAGCCCAAATGAGTGACGCCACTCTTCTTACAACAATGGAGCCAAAAATAAATAGACTTTCATTTTAAGTAATTAATTAAGTCAGGTAAAATCAGGGAGACTGGTTTTGTGTGAGTTCAAAAAATATGGAGACTGTTACGTGAGGTATTAAAATTCCCTCAGTGCTCTTCCCCTACCCTATCAAAGATTTGAAAGGGACACATTAGAAAAGGGGGGAATGATAGACCCAATCTGATCTTTTATTAAAATTGGGATCCATCTTGCCACAAAGCCATGAAAAGAAAATTTTGGCTTAACTATAAATTACACCAAATTCTGAACCTGCTTGCAATGCCTGCCCGTGGCCTTGAACTCACCCATGCCTGGCTCTTTGACCAGGAACAGCCCTCTATGAAACTTTATTGACACCTCATAAATACTGGCCTTCCCTGGCCAGACAATGACCCTCTCTGAGGCTCTAATGGTCTTCATAAATTCTGATGTTGGGGCCAGCAAATATATATATATATATATATATATATATATATATATATATATATATATATATATATATATATATATATAAACTACGATTAGTTTGATGCTTGTCAAAGTTCTGATATTTTAACCCCCCTGTAGTGTAAAATTCTGGGTTATAAACCTGGGCTGTAGGAAATTTGGGTGGCTGTCTTGTTCCCACTGTTTAGGGAGGGAGAGGCAACCTGGGCAGTGGAAAATATAAGCTTGCTTTAACTTGATTTTAATTTTAGTCAGTGGTCTTTTCTTGCATCCTGGTCTAATAGGTAAATGCTATCAAACATGGAGCTCTGCCAGCCTGAAGACTTCCTTAGAAACTGCCTCTGACGATGGGCACTTGACATATATGTTGTTGTCAGGAGCTTTAGCTTTCTTTCTAATGAGACCATCAAAGCTGGATCTGCATCTATGTGACCTGGAGGACATGGTTTCTTGTTTTTCAAAGGACATGAGGCAGCAGTGCTGAATTCACTCTTTGTAGGTAAACTGTCGCCACTGAAGGCTAAGTGACTCCCCGTGTGGACTTTGAAGCAATTTGGTCAACCTCCATTTTTCGTGGTGTTTCTTGCTGCTGCACTGGGAATTTGTTATTTGCTTCACAAAATACAAGGAATTCAGCTGGGACACAGTGCTGGAGGGAGTTCTTTCACATGAGATGGGTCAGGGTCTGCAGGAGAATGCATCAACCAGGCTTCTATACCACATAGCTTGTCCCCTTGACCATTGCACCTGATTCTGAACATTGTCCTGAAACATCTCTATATAACAAGATGCCTTATATGGAGAGTTATCAGACATATAAGTGATTCCTGGCTGCACAATGTCAGCCACAAGCCATTTGGAAGTTAATGGCAGATACACATGGCCCGACCACAGATGTTTTATCACACACCTGCACACCACAGCTCTGGGCCCACTACTCAGCAGGCTCCAACATACTGGTATCTCTGTTCTACATCATTTTCATGAAACCTAGTCAATCAAGGCACTGTCTGGTACACACTTCATCAGCAAGAGGACATTGAAAGGTTCTCCAGTGCCACCTGGTCATGAAAATTTCAAAAATGTCATGGTATTTTTCTAGCCATTTTTCAAGGATGAAGTTGGAGAAATTGTGGGTTTCAATTCATTCAGGAACCATTAATGTTTGAGGAAGCACATTTCAAGGAAACTCTGGAGAATTCTCAGAGGCAAGGCTTCCCAAAGAGTGGCCAAAAAGACACATGAAGCCAGGCCCATTGAGGTCTACAATGTGAGGCCCATGTGTGTTTTGACTGTCAACGATGGCTGCCAAGTCTTTCAGTATAAAATAATGTGATGCCCTGGCAGAGATTGACAATGCTCTGTGGAAAGCCACCCTGGGCATTGATCTCAGTTTCCAAAGGCAACTCTCATGCGTGGTCTCCTAAAATCCCAACACAATTCATGGCAATACTTCTCTGAGGGCAGTTCCTGAACTCAATCTGTAAGGGGAATCACACCAGAGTTCAAGCCCAGGTGGACCTAGGCATCTCTTCCAACCACCAAACAAATGACCACAATTAAAACCAAAACACTCCCAAATGGCCCTCATCTTCTTCCACATAGACACTCTTCATAACCTCTGGCTGGAGGTTTCCATGAGGGGCACAGCCCAAGACAGTTTTCCAAATGAACTCCCTTGCCCCTCATTTGCCTAAAGTCAGGGTGGCCTGGACTCCCTTCCTGTGAACCAATAGTGATCAAATAGTCCTGCTCTTAATACTGCTCTGCTTCTCTAATTTGAGGCCTACTGACTGTCTGGTATATATTCTTTATGTGAATTGGTGTCATGAGAAAACACAAGCCCTTATGTGCTAGCCTCTGTAGGGCTTTGAAGAACTGATTTGACACAAAGGATCCCTATTCTCACGTGATGGAGGTCAGGAAGCTTACAGAGGAAGGCGAGAGACTTCATCCACAATGACTGCTCTTTTGGCCGTTTTCGTTTTGCATGCACACTTGGAAACTTTCTTTAGATCCATCAGGTGCTGAGAATCTAAGCCACTGCCTCACAGAGGGCAAAGAGGCTGATTCAGCCACATCTCTTTCCAAAGCAATTAAGCAAAGAGCCACAGGCGATGCCCATTCATTTCCATTTGAAAACTCTTTTTTTCTGGCTTCACAAAGGGGTTTCCTGAGGCAAAGATCTTCCTGACATTTAGGAAAACAGAACAATAGGTAAGCAAAAGGCCCAGTGCAGTGTTTTTCCACTGAGACTTTAATGGTCACACTGATATGTGAGTTTTCTGAGATGCTTCTATTCTCTTCAGCTATCCAGAACATGGCCATGTCACAGAGCTTGGAGGTGGTACATATCTTGGAAACCAAACCATGAGGCTATTCTGGAGAGTGGCCAGTATTCAGGAAGAAAACAAGAACTTAGGAAGATAGTAGGTGTTGCCCATCCATAAGGCAAGCCTCTCTCCATTCTTAAATTGTGCAGTATGAATGTTGGGAAGCTTTCTACTAGACAGGACACAACCATTGATGCATTCGCTTTTCAAATGTCTACAACCACAGATACAGTGGAATGCACAGACAGAAACACTCGCATTGTCAAACGACTTTCTAGAAACATTCCAGTCCAAACAAACAAACAGTCTTTTCTACCTATTCTCAGAAAAGAGACAAAACCACAAACTCACACCAACACCCACAACGGCACCTCCTTCCCCCAAGTATGTTGGTGAATATATTGAGTGTCCTCTGACTGGTGGTCCATACTATGTTCCCCCAAAATGGCCTGTTCTGTCTCAGATCTGGTCTCCTTCGCCAACTCTGTGAAGTTGTCAGGAGCCATGGTTGAGCCACTACCTGCTTTCTCAGAAAAGGCTCCTCTTCAGAGGTCTCCTGGCATTTGGCCATTATCACTTCAGTAGGTACCAACAAAGACTGACTCTGTCCTTGGTAAATCCAAACAATTGAGACCACTGGGACTGGGACTGGGACTTACTCTGGGTGCCTGGCTTCCTGGATCCCAAGTTCAGAGTGTTCCATCACCAAGGAAGTGTGTACTGATATTTGCTTCTAAGGGTCCCAGTAGATGGAGACTGCCCCTACTTTCTGTGACAGTTTCACAAGTTAGAATGGTATATCAACAATAGGCACCCGGGAACAGCTCTTCTCACAGGCCTGGTTTGGTCCATCTTCTCTATATTAAGAAGAGAAAGGCTGATTCAGATACATCTCTTCATCCTGACCCGGTTGTTTAACATTGAAAATGACTTTTGCTCTCTCAGGTCCTTCATAGCTGCCTTCTTCTCCATGTATCATTTCTGCATGGACCTTTGAGGTTCTCATCAGGTGGAAGATACCCTACAATCCAGTATTGGAAGACCAACTCTCTCCCTGATCTTCTGTAAAGTTAGATTGAGGGAACAGTGTATGGTTAGGGTTAACAACATGTTCGATTGGGTTAGGAATAATTCTGCAGGATGAATAATGGTTATGGGAACATGTGATATTTACAAAATATACAGTTGAAATATAGGTATGAAAACAGAAATCTAGGTAAGATTTGATGCCCAGAAGGGCATTGGGCCCTTGATTGGGATACTTAGCTTTGAATTAATTTCTGCACAGATGTCTCAGATAAATCAATATACAATGGTATAGGATATTGTACCTTGGATGATTGAATGTCGAAGAGAACATGCAGTCAAAAAGGGATAGTCGGTAGGATTAGAAAGATAGACGGTAGTTTTAGAAAGATGAGTGAGTATAGGATTTGGACAAAATGGTTTAGCAATAGGGTTTCATGTAGAGAGTGAATGTAAATGTCAGCACATGTTAAGAGGCAGTCACAATGATGAACTGGGGAAAATATATATCAATAGAGACATTAGGAAATCAGGCAAAGTATAAGGTGAGTAATAGGATTAGACATTTTCAACAGGTTTGAGGTTGAATATATAATCTTAGGAAGAAACAAATATGTAGTCACCAATAGGATCCACTTTTGAGAGCAATAGGCAAACTGGACCTGGATGATTTTAGTAATCCATGTTCAATTTCCATTTAGGCTTTAGTACAATCATAAGTGTGACATTTGCTTTTTGTTTCCAGAATATTACTGTGATAAAATGTATATGTAGATCAGGTGACATGAGTATTTCTTTCACCATTTCTAGGAACAGTATTTTGAAGACGTGTAAATTAGTATTTTGAATACAAATAGGTGTACACTGTGTCTATGAATATAGAAATAATGCATGAATAGACCATACTGTGAATAAATAATATAACTGGTTCCAACTTAAATAATGGTTCAAATTGATATCTGAAAATATACAGGAAACCTTATATTGATATATATCCATTCATTCAAACCAGTTATACATCTAATGGTAATATTAGGGTTATGGTTTATCATGAAGAATGTGTGAGTTTTGCTTCAAAAGTAATTGTGGAAATCGAAAATAATGTGTTTGGGAAGAAGTCTCATGAAAAGACCAGTCATGTAACCTGGAGGAATACATGTGTTCTGAAGCAGGAAGTGATTGAAAGTGAAACAAAAGCCTTTAAATTTGTGAACTTGTGGATGAAATATATATCTTATGATGTGCATAAACTGAGGAAATAGTAATGTACAAGTGTTGAAAAAAAATGAACGTCAAAATACACATCATGTCCTATAGAAATCTACTTGCATTTATATTAACCTGGGTCAATTAGTGTAAAAATATTAGGATATGTATGCACAATTCACTTAACTTAGTTTTCAGTACTAGGAAACAAATACGTATTTCAGGAGGATGAATATGTCTTAGAATAATCTTATGAAAAGTTGATTATAAATACGCTCTTAAATATCAATGAATTTAGGGAGTACATAATAAGATACATTTATTTCATATTTTGAAAACTCTGGAGAGTATATATATATATATATATATATATATATATATATATATATATATTAAAATACACACACAGAAATTAAAAATTATTAATATACAAGCCAAATGAAATTCACCATGAAATATATATCATCCACAGATCTAAAAATATTCATTTTACTGAACATGAATTTATATATAATGTTGTTCAGCTAGGATACTCACTCATAGGTTGAATTTTCAGTTTCAACAGTGTTTAACAGGAGTGATCTCTTCTCACAATTTGTATCTGCCAAGTGAGCCACCTCACAAGAATGTACGTGTGGTACCAGGTAGGATTCTATATGTGCATATAAAAATATATGTGCTGAATAGGCTACAGAGAAATGGAGACATGAATTCACATATTTGTTAACTTTAAAAACACATGGAGAAGTGTTTCAACAAAAAAATGACTAGATTTAAAACTCCTACCATATATAATGCAAAAGGAACGTCCAAATGTTAACCTTGCATCCTCTGAACTACTTGTATTTCAATTTGGTTTGGTCTATTTTTATCCATCATAATAGGATTTGTAGTCAGAGTCTAGTAGGGAGTGGGTTACTATGAGCGATTCAGTATTTTGAATGAATAATTGGAAAATGAATCCAATGTGTATGCAAATATGTGCTACAAAAAATCTTCCCACTCTCATCCAGAACAATGCCTTGACATTACCTTAGCCCCAAGTAAGATACAATTAGAGGAGAAGAGTTAGAAAATCTAGGAATACATATCTGGAATGGAAAATGCTCTGGAGTTCACAACACTGGAGGTGGTAGAGGAGTTTCCAAAAGTAATGGAGACTGTAAAAACTCCACAAACATGGAAGTGTGCAGGCCTCAAGACATCTGGGAAACTGTCTTTGAGGTTGTACACTTGAAATATATGTTGTTTTCAGGAGCTTTAGCTTCCTTTTTAGTGAGACCATCAAAGCTGTGTATGCATCTGTTACAAGGAGGACATTGTTTCTTATTTTCCAATGAACATGAGGTAGCAGTGATGAATTCTCTCTTTGTGGGTTTACTGTGGCAACTGGGGTCTAAGAATCTTTCCGTGTAGACTGTGAAGCCATTTGGTCATTCTCCAATTTTGTTGTGTTCTTGTTGCTGCACTGGGAGTTTGGTATTTGCTTCACAAAATACAAGGAGTTCCACTGGGACACAGTGCTGGAGGGAGTTCTGTCACGTGTGGTGTGTAAGGGTCTGCAGGAGAATGCACCAACCAGGCTTCTACGCCACATTGCTTGCCCCCTTGACCGTAGCAACTTGATTCTGAACATTGCCCTGAAAACTCTCCATCTAACAAGATGGCTTAATATACAAAGGTATGCTGGCTGCACCATGTCAGTCACAAGCATTTGGAAGCCAAAGTAAGATCCACATGACCCCACCACAGATGTTTTATCACACAACTGCACACCACAGCTCTGGGCCCACTACTCAGCAGGCTCCACCATACTGGCAGCTCTGTTCTACACCATTTTCATGAAACCCAGTCAAGGAAGGCACTGTCTGGTACACTCTTGATCAGCAACAGGACATCCAAAGGTTCTCCAGTGCCACCTGGTCGTGGAAATTTCAAAAATTTCATGGTATTTATCTAGACATTTTTCAAGGATTTAGTTGGAGAAACTGTGGGTTTCAATTCATTCAGGAACCATTAAATTTTTAGGAAGCACATTTCAAGGAAAACTCTGGAGAATTTTCAGAGGCAAGTCTTCCCAAAGAGTGGCCAAAAGGCCACATGAAGCCAGGCCCATTGAGGTCTACAATGTGAGGTCCATGTGTGTTTTGACTGTCAACAATGGCTGCCAAGTCTTTCAGAATAAAATCATGTGATATCCTGGCTGAGATTGACAGTGCTTGGTGAATAGCCACCCCAGGCTTAGATCTCAGTTTCCAATGGCGACTCTCATGCATGGCCGCCTAAAATCCCAACACAATTAATGGCAATACTTTTCTGAGGTCAGTTCCAGAACTCAGTCTTTAAGGGGAATCGCACCAGAATTCCAGCCCAGGTGGACCCAGGATTCTCTTCTAACCACCAACAATTGACCACAATTAAAACCAAAAAACTCCCACATGGCCCTCATCTTCTTCAACATAGACACTCTGAATAACCTCTAGCTAGAGGTTTCCATGACGGGCGCAGCCCAAGACAGTGTCCAAAATAAGCTCCCTTGCCCCTCATTTGCCTAAAGTCAGAGTGGACTAGACACCATTCCTGTGAACCAAGAGTGATCAAATAGCCCTTCTTTAATACTGCTCTGCTTCTCCAGTTTGAGGCCAACTGACTGGTATAGATTCTTTATGTGAATTGGTGTCCTGAGAAAACCCAAGCACCTATTGGCTAGCCTCTGCAGAGCTTTGAAGAACTGGTTTGACCCAACGGATCCCTATTCTCACTTGATGGAGGTCAGGAAGCTTACAGAGGAAGGCGAGAGACTTCATCCACAATGACTGCTCTTTTGGCCATTTTGGTTTTGGATGCACACTTGGAAACTTTCTTTAGATCCATCAGGTGCTGAGAATCTAAGCCACTGCCTCACAGAGGGCAAAGAGGCTGATTCAGCCACATCCATTTCCAAAGCAATTAAGCAAAGAGCCACAGGTGACGCCCATCCTTTTCCATTTGAAAACTGATTTCTTCAGGTTTCACACAGGGGTGGCCTGAGGCAAACACGTTCCTGACATTCAGGACAACAGAACAATAGGTAAGCAAAAGTCCAAAGTAGTATTTCTCCACTGAGACTTTACTGGTCGCACTGATATCTGAGTTTTCTGAGATGCTCTCATTCCCTTCAGCTATCCAGTACATGATCATGTCACAGAGCTTGGAGGTGGTACATATCTTGGAAATAATACCATGAGGCTATTCTGGAGAGTGGCCAGTATTCAGGAAGAAAAGAGGAACTTAAGAAGATAATAGGTGTTGCCCATCCATAAGGCAAGCAGCTCTTTATTCTTTAATTTGGCAAGATGAATGCTGGGAAGCTTTCTACTAGACAGGACACAACCATTGATGAATTCTCTTTTCAAATGTCTACAAAAACGGATTCAGTGGGATACACAGACATAGAAACACTCGCGTTGTCAAACGACTTTCTAGAAACATTCCAGTCTAAACAAACAAACCGCCTTTCCTACCTATTCTCAGAACATGAGACAAAACCACAAACTCACACAGACACCCACAACGGAATCTCCTTCCCCCAAGTATGTCTGTGAGTATCCTGAGTGTCCTCTGACTGGTGGGCCATACTATGTTCCACCAAAATGGCCTGTCCTATCTCAGACCTGGACTTCTTTGCCAACTCTGTGAAGTTGTCAGGAGCCATGGTTGAGCCACTACCTGCTTTCTCAGAAAAGGCCCCTCTTCAGAGCTCTCCTGGCATTTGGCCATTCTCACTTCAGTAGGTACTAAGAAAGACTGACTCTGTCCTTGGTAAATCCAAACAAATGAGACCACTGGGACTGGGACTGGGACTGGCTCTGGGTGCCTGGCTTCCTGGATCCCGAGTTCAGAGAGTTCCATCACCAAGGAAGTGTGATAGGTCACTTCCTTCACGAACTGAATGAGGTCACTGGGTTGGCAACCACTTTTTCCTAACAGTTGCTTCCAAGGGTCCCATGAGATGGGGGCTGCCCATACTTCCTGTGACACTTTCACAAGATAGAATGGTATATCAACCATAGGCACCCGGGAACCGCTCTCCACACAGGCCTGGTTTGGTCGATTTAATCTACATTAAGAAGAGAGAGGCTTTCAGACACATCCCTTCATTTTGACCAGGTTGTTTTACATGGAAGTTGACTTTTGCTCTCTCAGGTCTTTCATAGGTGTCTACATCTTCTTCAGGGATCATTTCTGCACGGAACTTTGAGGTTCTCAGCAGGAGGAAGATCCCTTACATTCCTGTATTGTAAGACCAACAATATCCTTGTTCTTCTGTTAAGTTATATTGAGGAAATATTGCATGGTTAAGGGTAATAACAGGTTCGATTTGGTTTAGGAATCATTCTGCAGGATGAATAATGGTATTGGGAACCTGCGATATTTACAAGAATATACTGGTGAAATATAAGTATGAAAACAGAAATCTAGGTAATATTTGAAGTCCAGAAGGGCATTGGGTGGCCTGAACACCCTTCCTTTGAATCAGGAGTGATCAAATAGCCCTGCCGCTAATACTGCACTGCTTCTCCAAATTGAGGCTTACTGACTGTCAGGTATAGATTCTTTATGTGATTTTGAGACATGAGAAAACCCAAGCACCTATTGCTCATGCCACAGCAAATGGTTTATTGGGGGTCCAGCATGCTGGGGCTCAAAGCTCACTTCAGAGGAGGAAAGAACAAAGAGCCCCGAGAACAACTTGAGAAGAGATTATATACAATCTTTAGAGAGTGCAGGGACTTTATATACATCATAGCCTCCTTTAGCAAATATCATATACTGTGGGAAAATCAAATAACAACTCTAAAACATGATTAGCACATTCATTGGCCGGAACAGTTCGGGCAGGGGGTGATTGGTCAGCCCTGAGAAGGGGTATACATTTAAACTGATTGGTTGAAGCCCTGAGATGTATACGTGCTGAGATGCACGGTTTCTGGGAAGGGGTTGTTAAGTAACTAGGTGGTCAGGAAAGATTTCAACACATCTAATGGGCAGTTCCGGGAATTGTCTTCACTGACACAGGAATTTCAGGTTCTGAGCACAGCTTGTAAACTTTACAAAACCTGTTTCTTTACGTTTCAATTTTAATTTCTTTAATTCTTTCATTTCTCCTTTTTCTGCCTACTTTTAATTTTAAAAGTAATGAATCATAATTTTTGTGGGGTCTCACATTCTATTTCTGCCAGTGAAGTGTATTTCTGTCTGATTACCATGAGTTTTACCTGCCCAATCTGAGCCTGGAGAAAGGAAACTATGAGGTTAAGCAAACAAGGTCCCACAGTTATCAACACCATAAGCATGATCAGGGGTCCAGCTAAGGCTGATAGAAGTGTAGTTAACCAGGGGGACAAGGTAAACCATGACTCAAACCACACTTGTTGAATCTCCCTTTCTCTCTGGTGCTCTTCAAGGCATTTTCTCAATTTACTCATGGATTATTTTACAACTCCAGTATGGTCAGCATAAAAACAGCATTTTTCTCTCAGTACAGCACAGAGGCCCCCCTCCCTTATTAAATGGAGGTCTAATCCTCACCTGTTCTGTAAAACAACTTTAGAGAGAGAGGTTAAGGATTCCTGCAAAACTGTGATGGAGGTCTCTAACGTCTTCAAGTCTTGATTTATTGCTGTTTCTAATCAGGCCATTTGTTGTGACCCATGGATCATATCAGCTGTTCCTGTACCCACTCCTGCAGCAGCTCCTAGCCCCAATAGGATGGCTAGAGTAAGGGACACTGGCTCCCGGCAAAATCGGTTTGTTTGTCCACCTAGTAGACCTTCAAAGGATTCTGGATCATGATAGAGCACCCTGGGGGGTATCTGCACCATTACACAATAATGTACAGAGCTGTCAAATACCTGGGCTGAAATGCAAGGAGTTCTGACTGTGTGGAGTTCAGTACCATAAAGGTTCCTTTAATTAGTTCCCAAGGGGAGGAGTCAGCTGTACTCTGGACTGGGGAAGTAGGCAAAGACGGAAACTGCGAAGTATGAGATGGTAGAGGTGTTTTGGTAGATCTAGGCATGGGAGGTTTAGGAGGCTTAATTCCTGACTTGAATGGATTGGGCCCTATTGCTGTGGGATTTTCTTCCTTTTTAAGCCGGATGGTGAACCAGAGACCAAAGTCATAACCAGGGCCATTAATATAGAATCGCATTCCCCAAGTATTTCCCATAGGCCTTGTTGTTCTGAGGTAGCCCCTTCCTTTGAAAGTGAAAGTTATATTGAGGGGGTAACATAGACTATTTTTTCCACAGCAAGTTTTTGACACCACTTGGATAGCGGCACATTTATTGGGATCAATCCAGATGTCATTTCATCCTACCGAATCATACTGTCTGGGGAGTTTGGGTTTCACAATGTAGCTCCCGTGTGTTCACAACCCCAAGATCTACAATAAAAGTCACTGGGTCCTCCACAGGTTTGGGCCTGTTTGCGATTTCAGAAATCAGCTGGGCACACTTAATAAACAAGACTGGCTAGTTTACACCTGAGCTGGGGAGATGACATCAATAATTCATGGGGTAAGTTGGTCTATGTTGCCCTGGTTTGGGCTTTAGTGGGATCTGTGTGGGGTCCACTATGTCAGGGAGATCCCAGTCAGAGAGGCCTATGGCAAGCTGACAAATGTCCGGGTGGAGAGATGGCCACCAAGTCCATAAGGGGGCTGTATGTGAAATAGACCACACTACTTGCCCAGTAGGATTTATAACTTGCCATTGTTGCTGAACAGGATGATGGGGATTAGGACTGCTGGTGGTCAGGGGAAGAATCCATAGCCCTACCCACACCACAGACATGCAACTTGAGACGGTTACCAGTCTGTTCCAGTTTCCAGCCAGAGTATGGACAGGGCACAGGATTGAGATGGGAGGCATGGATCCAGGAAGTGATCCCATCCACTTTCACCACTGTAGGTGTTATAAGCAGCACCTGGTATGGTCCTTTCCAGCAGGGTTCCAGGGATGACACCCGATACTGTCTCATGTAGACGAAGTCTCCCACTTGATATCGATGTGGAGTTCCCTCGTCTCCAGGATGATAAGCAGTGGCCAACTGTTTCCACAGGTATCGCTGGGTGCTGGGTTTGTTCAAGGGCTTTAAGTCTGTCTAGCAAGGGTGTGTGAAAGGAATCATTAATCTCAGAGATGGGGTTAGGTCCCTTAATGGAGGAGGGGCACCGTAGAGAATTTCATAAGGGGTGAGGTTACACAAAGGGGCGGAGGGGTATTTCTTGCACGAAAAAGTACATGAGGTAGGAGCATAGTCCAATTTTTTATGCCGGTCTCCAAGATTAATTTCGTTAAGTCTCTTTGATGGTTCTATTCATCGTTTCTACCTGTCCTGAGCTCTGGGGTCTATAAGCACAATATAACTTCCAATTAATCCCCAGGGTCCTGGAAAATCCCTGACTTACCTGGGCCACGGATGCCGGTCCGTTATCAGACCCTATTACCTTAGGCAGGCCGAACCTTGGAAAACTGTCTTCTAGGATCTTTTTGACCACCATCTGAGCTGTTTCTTTCTTCATGGGGAAGGCTTCGACCCATCCTGAAAAAGTATCTACAAAGACTAGGAGATATTTAAGTCCATACCTTGCTGGCTTAATTTCAGAAAAGTCCACTTCAAAGAATTGTCCTGGTCTGGTTCCTCATATGCGCTTCCCTGCAGGAATCTTGGATGGGAAAGTATTAACTAATTGGAAGACTTGAAAAGCTCTAGTCACCTGCTCAGCTATTTTTTTCCTCTTTGAGTCAGTCAATAATAAGTCCTTTCTTCGGTCCTTTAAGAGTGCCTATAACTTCTTTGAGCCTAAGTGGTTGAGCTGGTGTACGTCTTTGACATAAAGGTGGGCTTTTTGAAATTGTAAACTTGGCTCTGTAGGGTCCCAGATTTCTGTATCTGTCTCCTCAGATGATAAGTTGCCTGAATGTTCTGGGGCGGCCAAGTCTCCTGATTTTTGTTCCCCCCGGTGTGGAAAAAGTTAACAGAGTCACTCCGTTTAGGGCTGCCAATTAAGCTTCCTCATCTGCCCTTCTGTTTCCAACTGCCACAGGGTTGTTTCTCTTCTGGTGCCCGGGACAGTCCACTATAGCTAGTTCCTTATGGCCCTGCACTGCTGAGCCAAGGTGGAGGATCTCATCTTTATTTTTTTATTTTTTTCCCGGCAGAGGTTAATAGCCCGCATTGTTGGTAAATAGTCCCGAGCATATGAACAGTGGCAAATGCATAGTGGCTATCAGTTTATATGGTGGCCCTTTTCCCTGTTGCTAGTTCCAATGCTTTCATAAGGGCAATCAGTTCTGCTTTTTGGACTGATGTCCCTTCTGGGAGACCAGAGTATCAGATGAAATCAGTTTTGCTAACTGCTGCTGCTCCAGCCCGCCGCTTACCATCTTGGAGGAAGCTGCTGCCATCCGTAAACCATACGACTTCAGGGCGAGGCAGTGGCTGATCCTTCAAGTCTTGTTGTATAGTGGTTTCCTTGCCAGTATGTGTTGACACTCATGAGTGACGGGTCCTGATGATTCTTCTGGCAGCAGTGTAGGTGGGTTGAGTGGAGCAGGGGGTCCCAGCGTTATTCTGTCTTTGTCAAGCAAGAGGCTCTGGTAGTGGTTTATTCTGGAGTTTGATTGCCACCTCTCTGGAGGCTAACAGATGATGCTCTCCAGGGCATGGGGGACTATAATGGTTAGCTTCTGTCCCAACGTTAATTAATGAGCATCTTTTATTAGAAGGGCTGCCGCTGCTATAGCACTTAAGCAATGGGGCCACCCGCTAGCCAATGGGTCCAGTTTTTTGGATAAATACGCTACTGGCTTTTTCCAAGGTCCCAAAGACTGAGTGAGCACTCCCCATGCTATTCCTTTCTTTTCCTCGATATAGAGAGTGAAGGGTTTTCTACATCTGGGAGTGCTAAGGCCGGAGCAGATAGCAGCACCTTTTTTTGACATTATCAAAAGCTTGTTGGTGCTCAGGGGTCCATTGGAAGTGGGCATCCCCCTTTATCAGCGGGTATAAAGGGGCAGCCAGAGATGCGAACCCAGGAATCCATAACCTGCAAAAGCTGGCAGTCCCAAGAAACTCTCTGAGTTTTCTCTTATTAGATGGGGGCAGTATCTGCAAAACGGTTTTTTTTCTGGGCTCAGGGAGCCATCGTTTGCAACCCCTAAGAGAATAACCCAGGAAGATTACTTCTTGCTGACAAGTTTGGGCCTTTTGGCAGAAGCCATATATCCAAGCCGAGCAAGCTCGAATAATAGTGCTTGGGTCCCAGACTCATAGGTCTCCTTGGTGTTGGCTGCCAGTAGAAGATCATCCACTATTGGAGTAGGGTGACTTTGGGGTGTGCAGTTTTGAAGTCATTGATGTCTCTGTGGAGGGCTTCATCAAAGAGAATGGGGGATTTTTTGAACCCCTGTGGGAGTCTAGTCCAGGTTAGTTGGCCAGATGTTCCAGGTTCTGGGTCTATCCACTCTAAAGCTAAGAGCAACTGACAGTCCTTATGTAGAGGCGAGCAGAAGTAAGCATCTTTTATGTCCAGCACAGTGTACCATTTCTGCTCCGGATTCAGAGTGCTAAGCAAATTATATGGATTGGGTACTGTGGGGTGAATGTCCTGCACTCTCTTGTTTATCTCTCTTAGGTCTTGAACAGGACGGTAGTCCCCAGTTCCTGGCTTTCTTACTGGTACCGGGGGGTGTTCCAGGCTGATTGACAGGGCCTTAGGACCCCAAGACCCAGGTATTTATGAATATGGGGCCTTATCCCATCCTTAGCTTCTTTGCTTAGAGGATATTGTTTAACACTAATTGGAGACGCAGAGGCTTTTAATTCTACTACTATTGGAGGTTGTTGATGGCTAGACCTAACCCAGCAGTTTCTGCCCAGGCATTAGGATAATCTTTTATCCATTTCTGGGGTAGTTTGCCTGTTTGATCAGTCCTAGGGGGCGCGAAGAGTTGATGTTCATCTTCTACAGACATAGTCAAAGATGTTACTATGGGAGTTAATACTGCAGGCTTTAGAACCCCCACTTGGGGACCATTAGGGTTAAAGGTTATTCTAGTCCAGAGTTTGGTAAGCATATTCCTGCCCATCAATGGGGCCGGGCATTCTGGGATTACTAGGAAAGAGTGGTGGACTTTTTCCTTTCCGAGGTCCATATTCATCTTAGTTGTCCAAGCCTGATATCTACTGCCATTAGCCCCTTGAACTAGGGACGATTTAATTGATAGGGGGGCCAGTGAAGTCTTAAGGGCTGAGTATACTGCTCCTGTAATCACTTCAAAGTTCACTGTGTTCCCCTCAACTTCAAATGTTACTCTGAGCTGGGGGAGGGGATCTGAGCCCCGAATTTCCTAGTCCTCTTCTAGAGTCAGCACGGCGGGCTGGCGTGGCTGCTTCTTTTGGGGGCACTCTTTGGCCCAGTGTTCTTTTTTATTACAGTGGGCACATTGATGAGGCCAACGGCAGCCTTTGGCGTGAACCCAGGTATGCCTTTATGTATCCCTGCTTTTTAACTTCTGGCCTATTTGCTGCTGTGACCAGAAACTTAGGCAATGCTTTACTCTGCCATTTGCTTCTTTCCTCCTTCTTTTGTTCCCTTTCCTTCTCTCTCCTCTATTCCCTTTCCTCCTCAGTTTCTCTCTTATAATATACTTTCTCAGCTTCTCTGACTAAATCTCTTAAGGTCATATCTTATAATCCATCTAGACGTTGTAACTTTCTCTTAATATCTAGGGCAGTCTGCTCGATAAAGGCCATTGCAACAGATGGCTTTTGGTCTTCTGCCTGAGGATCAAAAGGAATATATTTCCTATAAGCTTCCATAATTCTCTCCAGAAACATAGAAGGAGACTCATTAGGCCCTTGGATAATCTCTCTTACCTTGGCCAAATTAGTCGGCCCTCTGGCGGCCGCTCAGAGACCCACTATTAGAGAACGGCAATAAGTGGACAGATGCTACCTACATTCAAAGGTGTTGGGGTCCCAGTTGGGTCGGTTCATGGGCAAGTAGGGACAGAGAGGGAGCATCACAGGGGCTTCCGAGTTTTATATTATTTATCTCCTGCGGGTTCCTTTAGGTGGCCCAGCTTCCTTCAGGGGAGCAGGGGCTGCTGCTGCTGCGGGGAAGTCCCCTGGAGGGCTTGGGTCTGGCCCAATTGCCTCTAGCGGCGGAGAGGCTGAGTCAGCGGCGGGAGGATCATCTGGAACATGTTGTGGGTTGGGGAGCGAGGGTAGAGGATAAGGAGAGAGAGGAGTGTCCAGTCTTGTGACTCAGAATGGAGGGAAGAGGGGGAGGAGCAGAATGTTGGAATGATAAGATCGTGGGGGAAGGGGTATATGGCTGTTAATCTGGGTGGCCAAGTGGCCCCGGTGAAAGACAATATCTCTGACTTTTCGGATTAGAGGGAAGTGGAAGGATTCTTCTCGGGGCCATCCGACTCCTAGGATGGGCCATTCTGAAGCACAGAGAGTCTGCCAGATCCGGCATTTTACTGAAAAAGAAAGATTCTTGGTACTTGAGCGAACATCAGTCCAATGATCAAGGTTAAGGGACAGAGGCATGGAAGTGCTTTGTCCCATAATGTCCCATAATGGGAGTTACTCAAACAGGGACAGTGAATACACAAACGTGACACAGACAAAGACAAACAGTAAACGTTTAACATGAGTCCAAGAAAAAGATTAGAACTGAGTAACTGGCCAAACCTGATGGGTTAGACAATAAAGACAGACAGTAAACTCAACATGAGTTCCTGACAATGAACAAAACTGAGTAGCCAGCAAAACCTGATGGGCTGGAAAACCGAATACTGAAGCAAAAAATAACCAAGTTGAGGAATCTACTAATCCTCAATTTCCCGAGTCCTCTGGAGTTTCCCCCAGGGACGTGGCCTGTGACTCTGTGACACATCTGTCAGCCACCATCGCAGAGAGCTAATGTTCTTCACCGACAGCCATTTTGCCAAGCCCTAACCTGAAACCCGAAACCAGAAAGAGGCACCTTAATTACTCTGAAAGGAGTCCATTGGGGTCTTTTGTTCTTCACTGCTGGATTTCTCAGCTAGGGCCTCCAGATGAAAAGGTGGGCCGAACGTCGGAGGAAAAGACCACCAAGAGAATTTCTCATGAAACAGCATAGGGTTTATTGGGGGTCCAGCATGCTGGGGCTCACAGCTCACTTCAGAGGAGCAAAAAACAAAGAGCCCCAAGAACAACATGAGCAGATTTTATATCCATTCTTTAGAGAGGGCAGGGACTTAACGTACATCCTAGCTTCCTTTAGCAAATCACCGTATACTGTGGGAAAATCAAATAACAACTCTAAAACATGATTTGCACATTCATTGGTGGGAACAGTTCAGGCAGGGGGTGATTGGTCAGCCCTGAGAAGGGGTATACATTTAAACTGATTGGTTGAAGCCCTGAGATGTATATGTGCTTAGCTGCACGGTTTTTGGGAAGAGGTTGTTAAGTAACTAGGTGGTCAGGGAAGATTTCAACACACATCTAATGGGTAGTTCCGGGAATTGTCTTAACTGCCACAGGAATTTCAGGTTCTGCGTGCAGCCTGGAAACTTTACAGAACCTGTTTCTTTACGTTTCAATTTCAATTTCTTTTATTCTTTCAGAACCTTACAAAGGAAGGCGAGAGACTTCATCAACAATGACTGCAATTTTGGCCATTTTGGTTTTGGAAGCAGACATGGGATCATTTTTAGATCCATACGGTGCTGGTAATCAAAGCCACAGCCTCACACAGGGCCAAGAGGCTGATTAAGACACATCCCTTTCCAAAGCAATTACTTCTCTGAGGTCAGTCACTGAACTCAGTCTCTGAGGGGAATCACACCAGAGTTCAAGCCCAGGTGGACCCAGTCATCTCTTCCAAACTCCACACAAATGACCACAATTAAAACAAAAACACTCCACCAAGGCCCTCATCTTCTTCCATATATACATTCATCATAACCTCTGGCTGTATGTTTCCATGAATGGCACAGCCAAAGAGAGTTTCCAAAATAAGGTCTCTTTCCCTTCATTTGCCTAACCTCAGGGTAGCCTGGACACCATTTCTGTGAACCAGGATTGATCACATAGGTCTGCCATTAATACTGCTCTGCTTCTCCAATTTGAGGCCTACTGACTGTCAGGTATAGTTTCTTCATGTGATTTGGAGTCATGAGAAAACCCAATCATCTCTACAGGGCATGAAAGAACTCATTTGTCCCAAAGGATCCCTATTCTCACTTGATGGAGGTCAGGAACCTAAAAGAGGAAGGTGAGAAACTTCATACACCATGACTGATCTTTTTTGCATTTTGGTTTTGGATGCACACATTGGATTTTTCTTTACATCCAACTGGTGCTGAGAATCTAAGCCACTACCTCACACAGGGCAAAGAGGCAGATTCAGACACATCCCTTTCCAAAGCATTTAAGCAAAGAGCCACAGGTGATGCCCATTTATTACCATTTGAAAACAGTTTTCTTCAGGATTCACAAAGAGCTGGCCTGAGGCAAAGACCTTCCTGACATTCATGGCAACAGGCAAATAGGTTAGCAAAAGGCCCAAAGCAGGGTTTCTCCACTGAGACTTTCCTGGTCACACTGATATCTGAGTTTTCTGAGATGCTCGCATTCCCTTCAGCTATCCAGTACATGGCCATGTCACAGAGCTTGGAGGTCGTACATATCGTGGACACAAAAACATGAGCCTATTCTGGAGAGTGGCCAGAATTCAGGAAGAAAACAGGAGCTTAGGAAGATAGTAGGTGTTGTTAAGTAGATTTATAACACCTACACTATATCATGCAAAAGGCAAGTCCAAATATACACCATGCCTCCTCTGAACTGCTTGTATTTCTATTCTGTTTGGGTTATTTTTCTCCATCATATTAGGATTAGTTGTCAGAGTGTAGTAGGGTATGGGTTAGTGTCAGTTGTCCCGGCCGGCGGGACACATCAATGTGGGCAAGAAACTTAGTTGGGGAGGAATGAAGGGACAAGAGACACGAGAGATTACAGCAAGACTGGAGTTCTGATCATGCTGCAAACTTTTATTGTTCTCACATGGAAATTTATATGCTGTGGATGGGAAAGCTCTCTTATCGGCAGTTGCTGGATGTCTTCAGAAAGTGAGATAACCTCAGGATGTTGCCGGAAGACAGATGGCTGCAGGATGTCTCAGGGAGATAGATGGCTGCGGGATGTCTCCCAGGCAGGATATCTCCCAGGGGGCTGTTTCTTTTCAGTGTCAGGCTATACTTTGAAGGAGAACTTCCTTCTAGCCCCTGACCTCTCCCCCTTTCTTATATAAAATATTTGACCATACCTTACCGGCCAATGTTTTAGGGGGTGATAGAGGCTCTGTTTCTCTAGCAGGCCTTTGAATATCTCATGATTCGAGAGAGCATGTTTACAAGATTTCGTGGTGGCCTTGGCATATTTTTGGAGGAGACGGCTTTAAAAGGGAAGCATGCCGACTGCCATGCACCAGAGCGTGTTACTAAGAGGTCTTCTGTTTTGGTATCCGTGGATCCATCCTCCTGCAGTCCATCCTGCATCCTCCGTTATTATGGCCTAACGTCCTCACTCCATGGATGCATCCCCCCCCAAGTGAAGGGGCCCATGGAGGACGAACCCTTATGGCAATGGCAGAAGATGGTTGGTCAGAGCTGTTACTTATAGTTTAATGTAAGAAAGAGAGATCTGTGGGGATATAAACTTAAGAAATAAGCCTGTGAGAAGGGTAGAACATCCTTTTAAATGTTGGCAGCATGGTCTTCCATCTCCAGGTGATGATAGTGGACCTGTATGGGCTTAGAGGCCAAAATATTAATCTGTTCTATAATAAATTGTACAAGCCTGTTTATAATGCAGGGTCCTATGGACACCATTAAAAGTAAACCCAACAAAGGGCCTAATAGGGGAAGAAGGTAGGGTAGAAATCCATTAAACCCAGTCCAGAGGGGATTTTCAAAAAGTTCCCTTCGTCTCTTTTCTAGATCTTCTTGAAGCTGCTTAATTTTAGTGCGTACTATGACTGATTTATTGGCATTAAAGCAGCATCGTGCCCCTAAGGCCAAGCAAATACCTCCCTGGTTAGCTGTCAGTAAATCTAAGCCTTCTCTGTTTTGAAGGAACACTTCTGCCAGGGAGTCTACTAGGTCCTGCAAATCTTTAATGGTTCCTGATAGAGTTTTTACATCATTTATAAGTTGTTGAGACAGGCGATGCTAAGAGTGTATAGCCATGCCTAAGCCAGCTGTACCTGTGTTCACAGCAGCTGTTATTCCAAGGCTGGCAAAGAGTGGTAAGGCCTGTATTGCCCGCCTGTGTCTTTTGACTAAGGTGTCTAGACTAGGAATGCATAGAGTTTTGTCTCCTGGGACAATAGTTATAACAGGGAGTAATAAGGCAAGAACACAGCCAACGGTCCAATTCGATGGAAGCCTCAGGAAGGCCGAGTTTCCTCCACACATAAAAACTGTGCCATTGGAGGGACAAAGAGATGGGGTGGGTGAGGAATAGTTTTGTACTGTTGAGCAATTTCCAAAGGAAGGAACTCCAACATCAATATCATAGGTATTATTTTGCATCGCGCCTAAAAGACATATTGTAAAAGTGCCTATAGACTGTACTTTAAAAGGAAATCTGGGTTGGCATGTATTATCATCGTCTATGATAGAATTAATAGGAACTGCAATAGGCATGATTGCCCCTGTTGTCATGGAGAGCCAGCAATCACCAGCAAAGGTGGGGTTGGAATTATTAAGCAAGGAGAAGGTAGTTTCCAAAATATCTAATATATTGTTATCTAAACCGGGGAGCTGGCATTTTGGCTATATTAAGAGACGATATGTGAGCTCAGGGATTTGGGGTTTCAAAAGTTTGATTATCTGAGGATGCTTGACAGCATAAGGGAATCCTCCACCATCAGCGACCCCTGTAGGTGCCTTAATGGGGCAGAAGGGGGGTTTACCAACAGGGCCTTGGCACCCAGCTGACTGTAGCTTGGTGTATTTGCCTTCTCCTCCCCGGTCAAAAAGAACGGGGGTATAATGAATAGTGGTCCCTCCTGCTGCATGAGTTTTAGTTAGGGAGGCTTCAAAAAATTGTTCTCCCTTCTTGTTGACACAAATTGAGGCCGACGCATAACAAGTGGCATGCATCGCTTGGGTATGCGTTCAAGTTGCAGAACAATTTTAGAGAGCATTACTTGTTCTAGGGGGAATAATCTTTGGCTTGTTAACACATACCGATTTAGGCTGATGAACTCCTCTGAGTTTATGGTCAACCTCGGCCCGGAGGTAAGCCACCTTAGTCACGCAGTCAGCAGTCTGGGTCAAACTAGTGGGAGCCTGAGTCCAAGATCCTCCCTTGCGTTCACAGGGAGGGCCAAAAAGGTACTCCATGATGTTGGAAGGTGGAGGGCCAAAGCCTCCGTGTACAATCCTGTTAAGCAGAAGTGCCTTAAGTAGGATCCTCACACAGATTGTTGGCTGCATCTGAAAAAGAGGAAAATTTGTCCTCAGGGTGAGGGCCTCCATCCCCGTGTTGAGGTAAGCCATTAACCTGTTTAACCAGGCGTTCTGGTAACCATCTTGGGGCTGCTTGCTCTTGGTCCAAAACACAAGCTGAGCCTCGTCCACAGATGAGGACAGGACCTGGGCCTTTCCATTTATTTGTAAGGGGATTGTGCCACATAACAGGTGGGCGAACAGAATTGGACGAGGATTTCCAGTGTCAGTCTGCAGCCGAATGGCCTTCATTGTCTAGGGAAAGAAAAATAAGGGCAAATAATGCATGATTAAGGCGATGCCTGTGAGTGGTAAATACAAGTGCAGAAGCATTAAAGCGGGTTAGCCAAGTCTTTAGGTAAGGTGGGCACGTTCCACAATGCCTGAGGCTTGTATGGAATTCCAGTAGTATGACAAATTTGCGAGGAAGCACAAAACTGTTTAAACTTGGCACTGGTATATGCAGGACAATTATCTTTTTTTAAATATGTATTGGTTTACCCATTACGGAAAACACTGAAACAAGATGAGAAAGGACATCTTTGATAGCCTCTCCAGAATGTGGTGATGCAAAAATAAGGCCACTGAAGGTATCTACAGAAACGTGTATATATTTGGTTTTTCCAAATTCAGAAAAATGAGTAACATCCATTTGCCAAAACTGATTGGACAGTAATCTTCGGGGGTTAACTCCCAAGTGTTGAATGGGGAGGGAGACAGGGCAACCAGGGCATGCTTTTACTATTTCTCTTGCCTGTTGCCTGGTAATTTTACATAGTTATCAAAGGTTCTGGGAATTTAGATGGTGAAGATTGTGTAAATCCGTGGCCTTTTGAATGGAGCCAACAAAAATTGAAAAGATGAAACGAGTTGCTGCATCAGCTTTGGCATTACCTTGTGTTAGAGGGCTGGGAAGATCAGAGTGTGCCCTGATGTGTCCTAAGAAAAATGGGTGTTGTCTGGCCTGAATTAGCTTCTGAAGCTGGTGAAACCGATGGGCCACATTGGAAGAAGCCTTGATGGTGGGTGAAATCTGAAGCAGGGGCACAGAATGAGCAATGTAGGCACTGTATGTATAAATATTAACAGGATTATCAAGAAATGTTTTAAAAACTTGTGTTATGGCAAACAATTCCACAAACTGTGCTGAATGATAGACAGTATCAAAGGTGTTAGGTTGGCTATTGACAACAAAGACTGCTCGGCCATTACTGGAACCGTCTGTAAAGACAGTAAGGACTTGAGGAATGGGAGCCTTTTGAGTAATTTTGGCAAAAATAAATGGATGTAACTGGACAAAATATAAAAGGGGGTCATTGGGGAGGTGGTTATCAATTGTTCCCAAAAAGCCTAATAAGGCAATACGCCATTCATTCTCTGTCTGTAGTAAAAATTGGGTTTGGTCTTTAGTATATGAAATTAAAATATTATCATGGTCTTTGCCAAAATGTTGTCGAGATAGCAAACGACATTTAAAAATAATAGAAGCTACCTGAGCAAGAAAAACAGTAATAACCTTGGAGAATGTGGTGGGTAAATGGACCCAAAGCAAAGGCAGCCTTTGTTTCTAAAATGTGTATTTCGCTGCCGAAATATTCCTGTGGGTGTATGAGGAGTGTGTAAAATAACCAGAACCAGAGGAAGGTTATAAGAATGTTCTGTAAAAAACTGTTTGGCAATGGCTTCTGTGACTTGGTTTAATGCCTGTCATGCCTCGGGAGTAAGCTTTTGAGGGGAGGAGGGGTGGGAATCACCTCTCAAAATATCATTAAGGGACAAAAGTATACAAGTGGGTAATTTTAAATATGTTTTTAGCCATTGAATATTCCCCAGTAATTTTTGAAAATCATTAAGGGTGTGAAGATGGTCCACCCATAGTTGTATCTTAGGAATTTGGATCTGATTATCTTGAAGTTTAAGGACCAAATAGGTATAACAGTCCTGTGTTTTAATCTTATTAGGAGCTATCTGTAGTCCCAAGGTAGTGAGGATTTTGTAAAGGTCCAAGTAACAATTATTAAGGTCATGGTTATTAGGTGCAGCAATTACAAATCATCCATATAATGTAAAATATAAATTTGTGGCCATAGCTCTCTCACAGGGTCTACTGCTTGAGCAACATATTTTTGGCAAAGACTAGGGCTGTTGGCCATACCTTGGGGAAGAACCTTCCATTGAAATCTCTGCATAGAGCCCTGAAAATTAAGGTGAGGGAGACTAAAGGCAAAATAGTGTCTATCCTCAGGATGTAAAGGAATGGTAAAAAAAAAAAAAAATCTTTTAAGTCAATAATCATTTTACAATAGATTTTGGGAATAGCCACTGGTGTGGGAATGCCTGGCTGTAGTGCTCTTATTCGGCACATAGGTTTATTAATGGCACACAAATATTGTAAAAGGCACCACTTGCCTGATTTTTACTTGATAACAAAAATTGGAGTATTCGATGGTGAGGTTGAGTGCTCTACATGGCCGGCTGCCAGCTGTTCCTGCATTAACATGGAGGCAGCCTCCAAATTTTCTTGGGTAAGGGACCATTGATCCAACCACACAAGAGTCTGAGTCTCCCAAATAATTTTATCTCCATGGGGTACAGGAGAGTCAGAGACTGACACTAAAAATCCGAATACCCAAGTCCATATGTATTTCTTTTTTGTATGGGTTTTATTGGCTCAACCAGTCCTTGTCTCAGTCTCCCAAGGCCTATACCAGGGACAAAATAAATACGAAGCATTTGATGAGTCACCATGGAATTGGGACTGGCATGAATAACTTCCATTTGACTCAAAATATCTCGGGCCCATAGGTTAACAGGGAGGTCAGGAACAATGAAAGGAGTGACAATTCCCTTATTACCCTCTTTATCAGTCCAGCTAAGAGCCGTAGAGCTGACCAGAGGATTTTTTGACTGTCCTATCCCTTTAAGGTCAGTCAAGGATGGGGTGAGGGCCCAAGCTGATGACCAATATTTTTGAGAAATAATTGTGGCATCAGCTCCAGTATCTAGAATTCCTTGGAATTCCTTTCCTTCAATAAGTAAGGAAATGGTGGGTCTATTTTGAGAAACGGGTTGAACCCAATTTACATCAGAGCAGCCCAAGGAGGCAGTCCCCCGCGGTAGGTTTGGGTGGTTAAGTGCCTCCTGGATTCAAGGGAAGGAGTATTAATTGTGCAAGACTTGTTCCTGCTGGGATGGCCAAAACTCCATTAATAGCTGTGGCCAGTATTTTTTTTCTCCAGTGAAGTCATTATTATTAATGCCATGGAAGACCTGAACACCATGTAAGTTAGTAGAGGCTCTTCCAAAAATAAGGGCACAGATATGAGATGGAGGGGGACCCATAATTCCAGTGGGTATTATCTGGGGCCCTTGCATTGAGTCTAATATAGTTTCAGTGGTGGCACAGATGTCCAATTCTGCGCTGCCTGGAGTGGCTAGTTGGAGGGAAGCAATTGTGGAGAAGAATTTTGAGGTAGGTTGGGAGTTTGGAAGGGAAAAAATCTTATTGCCCCTGGTTTTGTCCTCGGGGATGTCGTGGACCGGGGCTGGCCCCGCAGGGAGTTTCCCAAGAAGCAGGAAAAAATAGGCTGTCTGAGGGCATTTGTCTTAGATCTACACTCACTGGCCCAGTGATGACCTTTACCACATCTAGGGCAAAGGGTAGCTTGGGGCGGTATAGCCCCAGTTGAAGGAGATGCTATTCCTAGGCTTTCTTTGCCTGTCGGACACTTGCGTGCAAAATGGCCAGGTTGTTTACAAGTAAAGCAAGTACGTGAGCCAGGATTGTGAAAGGTCTTGGTAAAGGTGGCACCTAGGGCAAGACCCATGGCATGAGCTGCACCTACCCCTGCGTAGAGTCTAATAAAGTCAGAAAGTTTCCCTTTATCCTTTTGTGGTTGAAGAACATCCTGACATGCCGGGTTGGCGTTTTCAAAGGCAAGATGTTTTACAAAAGAGCTTTTGTTTTCACTTGGTCCAAGCAAGCATTCCACAGCTAGGTTAAGCCTGGGAACAAAGTCGCTATAAGGCTCGTCGGGCCCTTGTCGAATTTTTGCCAGGGAAGTGGTAGCCGAGGCTTTTGAGGGAGGTGTCTCCAAGCATGTAAGCCAGCCATCTGAATCTGCATCAAAAGTCCAGCAGGGAAATGTGCCTGTTTAGTTTTAGTGTCAAAAGGCTCATTGCCCACTAGCTTAACATAAGTCCCGGACTTAGAGGAGGCCTTAGTTAAAATTTTTTGAGCAGTTTCCCGACAGTGCTCTTTGAAATCTGCATTCCATAACAGAAAGTCTCTGGCACTGAGGGTAGCTTGGTCTAAAAATTTCCAATCATTGGGAGTAAGTCATTGTGTGCTGTGGCTTTCTAATAAAGCCAACATGTAGGGTGCAAAGGGGCCAAAGTGAGCACAAGCTTTTTTAAGTTTTTCAGGAACATGCAGGCTTAATTTTTTGTAGACTCTGGGTTCCTGCCTGCCTAGGGCTGAACTCCTCATCCTCTGAGTCCTGATCTCCTTATTCCATTTTCCGCTTCCTCCTCTTGATCCTCGTCTAAGTCTTTGACCTCAGCCTGGGCAGGCTTATCTATCTGACTGGTGGTGACTGGGAAGGCGAGCACAGGTTGATGAAGTGGCTTCGCCTTTGTATTAGACCACTGTAGGCCAGTTACTTTGACTCCATACCTAAGGCTAATGAACAGAGCTCAGAGTGAAGGGATCTTAATTCTTTTAAAGGTTGGATCTGTTCCTGTCTATGTTGGAAGGATGCTCACAAAGGAGCCAGTTTAGGCAAGGGAAGTGGGGAAAAAATATCTGGGGGGGCGGCATTTGTACCCTGAAGGGCCAGAGCACAAAAGGCAGGAGGGATATAGGAGGGGTTGGATGTGTAAGTCCTATAGGCTGTGGCAGGGTCTTGAGAGGTGCAGGGTCTTCTGAATGGTAGCGAGCTGCTTCCTTCTCCAAGGTAGCCTCCTCTACAGGGGTCAATGAGTCTCCGGAATTTAAAACTGGATAAAGGCAGTTGGTAACCATTGGAGCCTTAATCATTAGGGTGGTATTTTGAGGGGGACCAGGAAGGTTCCCATGGTCCTGGGGAGCCTGAGAAGGGTCTATGTCTATACTAACTGATGGGCATGCCGAGGGGATACGAGAAGTATTTGCATAGCCTCTTCCCCAACCTCGACAAGTTTTAAGGTACCATTGTCAAAGGGTGAACTTTTAAGAATTTCATTAATTAAGTTCCAGTAAGAAAAGGTGGGAACAGGCACTTTTTCTGGGCCAAAGGATTCATAATAATCTTTTAAACAGTCTCCTACTCCAAGCCATCTTTTACCATCAATGGTCCTTTCAAGAGGAAACCATGGACACTGCTCTCTTATGTATGAAAAAAAAAATTAAGTCTTTTTTCTAAACACGCGCCCCCATGTCTGCAAGGACTCCTTGTAGCCTGACAAAAACAAATCATGTGACGAAACTGCTTGTCCCATAGTGGGTCAATCACCGTGCGTCATCCCCACGCTCCTCCTGGATCTGTCTCTCGGTGGTGTCTTCTGCAGTTATTGCAAGCTCCGCTTGACCAAATCTTCCAGGAGGACGGGGTCCCCCTCAATCAAAAGCTCAAGCCCCAGTCGGTGGGCGCCAGATGTCCCAGCCGGCAGGACACATCAACGTGGGCAGCGAACCTAGATAGGGAGGAATGAAGGGACAAGAGACACGAGAGATGACAGCAAGACAGGAGTTCTGATCAAGCTGCAAACTTTTATTGTTCACACAGGGGTATTTGTATGCTGGATGTGGGAAATCTCTCTTATCGGCAGTTCCTAGATGTCCTCACAAGGTGAGATAACCTCAGGAAGTTTCAGAAAGACAGATGGCCGCAGGATGTCTCAGGGAGACAGATGGCTACAGGATGTCTCTCAGACAGGATGTCTCCTGGTGGCTGTTTCTTGTAAGTGTCAGGCTATTCTTTGAAGGAGAATAGAATTCCTTCTACCTCTGACAGTCAGGGATTCAGTATTTCGAATAGAAAATTGGAAAATGAATCCAATGTTTATGCAAATATGTGCTACCCAAAAGTCTTCCCTCTCTCATTCAGAACAATGCCTTGACATTACCTTCACCCCAAGTAAGACACAATAAGAGAAGAAGAGTTAAAAAATCTGTGAATACACATCTGGAATGGAAAATTCTCAGTAGTTAACAACCTTGGAGGTGGTAGAGGTGTTTCGAAAAGTAAGGTACATGGTAAAAACTCCTCAAACATGGAGCTCTGTTGGCCTAAAGACTTCTTGAGAAACTGCCTCTGAGGTTGGGCACTTGAAATATATGTTGTTGTCAGGAGTTTTAACTTCCTTTGTAGTGAGACCATCAAATCTGGGTCTGCATCTGTGTGACCTGGAGCACATGGTTTCTTATTTTCCAATAAACATGAGGCAGCAGGGCTGAATTCTCTCTTTGTAGGTAATTTGTAGCCATTTGGGGGCAAAGTGTCTCCCAGTGTGGACTTTGAAGCCATTTGGTCTTCCTCTACTTTTCATGGTGTTTCTTGCAGCTGCATTGGGAGTTTAGTATTTGCTTCACGAAATACGAAGAGGTCAACTAGGACAGAGTGCTGGAGGGAGTTCTGTCACGTGTGTTGGTTAAGGGTCTGCAGGAGAGTGCACCAACCAGGCTTCTATCCCACATAGCTTGCCCCCTTGACAATAGCAATCTGATTCTAAACATTGCCCTGAAACCTCTCCGTATAACAAGATGCCTTTACATACAAGGGTATGGGGGCTGCACCATGTCAGTCACAAACCATTTGGAAGCCAATGGCAGATCCACATGACCCCATCACAGATGTTTTAACAAACACCTACACTCCACTGCTCTAGGCCGACTACTCATCGGGCTCCAAATTACTGCCATCTCTGTTCTACATGATTTTCATGAAACCCAGTCAATCAAGGCATTGTCTGGTACACTCATGATCATCTATAAGACATCCAAAGGTTCTCCACTGACACCTGTTCATGGGAATTTCAAAAATTTAATGGTATTTATCTAGCCTTTTTTCAAGGATGAAGTTTGAGGCACTGTGGGGTTTAATTCATTCAGGAACCATGAAATGGAGAGGAAGCTTATTTCAATGAAATCTCTGGAGAATTCTAACAGGCAATGATTCCCAACGACAGGCTAAAAGGTCACATTAAGCCAGGCATTTGAGGTCTACAATGTGTGATCCTTTTGTGCTTTGACTTGCAATTATGGCTGCCAATTCTTTAAAAATAAAATCATGTGATGTCCTTCCTGAGATTCCCAGTGCTCTGTGGAAAGCCACCCTGGGCCTTGATCTCAGTTTCCAAGGGCGACTCTCATGTGTGGCCTCCTAAAATCCCAACACAATACATGGCAATACTTCTTTGAGGTCAGTTCCATAACTCAGTTTCTAAGGGGAATCACACCAGTGTTCAAGCCCAGGTGGACCCAGTCATCTCTTCCAACGGCCACAAAAATGACCACAATTAAAACCAAAACACTCCCACATGGCCCTCATCTTCTTCCATATAGACACTAATCATAACCTCAGGCTGTAGGTTTCCATGAGGGCCAAAGCCAAAGACAGTATCCAAAATAAGGTCCCTTTCCCCCATTTGCTTAAAGTCAGTGTGGCAGGGAGACCCTTCCTGTGAACCAGAAGTGATGAAAGAGGCCTGCCCTTAATACTGCTCTGATTCTCCATTTTGTGGCCTAATTACTGTGGGGTTTAGATTCCTTATGTTAATTGGGGTCATGAGAAAACCCAAGCACCTATGGCCTAGCCTCTGTAGTGATTTGAAGAACTCATTTGACCCAAAGGATCCCTATTCTCAAAGATGGAGGTCAGGAACCTTACAGAGGAAGGTGAGAGACTTCATCCACAATGACTGCTCTTATGGGTATTTTGGTTTTGGATGCACACATGGGATTTTTTTAGATCCATTAGGTGCTGTGAATCTAAGCCACAACCTCACACAGGGCCAAGAAGCTGATTCAGACACATCCCTTTCCAAAGCAATTAAGCAAAGAGCCAAAGGTGATGCCCATTCATTTCCATTTGAAAACTCTTCAGTCTTCACAAAGGGGTGGCCTGAGGCAAAGACTTTCCTGACATTAAGGGCCATAGTACAATAGGTAAGCAAAAGGCCCAAAGCAGGGTTTCTCCACTGAGACTTTCCTGATCACACTGATATCTGAGTTTTCTGAGATGCTCACCATTGCCTTCAGCTATCCAGTACATGGCCATGTCACAGAGCTTAAAGGTGGTACATATCTTGGACACAAAACCATGAGCCTATTCTGGAGTTTGGCCAAAATTCAGAAAGAAAATAGGATCTTAGGAAGATATTAGGAGTGGCCGATCCATATGGCAAGCCGTAGACCATTCATAAATAGGACAGGATGAACGCTGGTAAGATTTCTACTAGATAGGACATATGTATTGATGCGCTCTCTTTTCTAATGTCTACAACCACGGACACAGTGGGATACACAGACATAGAAACACTCGCCTTGTCAAAAGACTTACTAGAAACAATTCACACCAAACCAAACAAAACGACTTTCCTACCTATTCTCAGAACATGAGACAAAACCACAAACCCACACCCACACCCACACCCACACAGACCCCCAAGTAGGTCTGTGAAAATATGGAGTGTCCTTTGACTGGTCGGCCATAATATATTCCCCCATAATGGGCTGTTCTCTCTCAGATCTGGTCTCCGTGTCCAACTCTGTGAAGCTGTTAGGAGCCAGCGGTGAGCCACTACCTTCTTTCTCAGGAAAGGCCCCTCCTCAGACCTTCCTGGCATTAGGCCATCCTCACATCAGTAGGTACCAAGAAAGACTGTCTCTGTCCTTGGAAAATCCAAACAAGTTTGACCACTGGGACATGAACTGGGACTCGCTCTGGGTGCCTGACTTCCTGTATCCCAAGTTCAGAGAGTTCCATCACCAAGGAAGTGAGGTGAGGTCACTTCCTTCAGGAACTAAATGAGGTCACTGCCTTGGCAACAACTTTTTCCTAAAAGTTGCTTCTAAGGGTCCCATGAGATGGAGGATGCACCTACTCGCTCTGACATTTTCACAAGTTAGAATGGTATATCAACCATAGGCACCTGGGAACAGCTCTCCACACAGGCCTGGTTTGGTCCATCTTCTCTACATTAAGATGAAAGAGGCTGATTCAGACACATCACTTCATCCTGACCAGGTTGTTTACCATGGAAGTTGACTTTTCCTCCCTCAGGTCCTTCATAGCTGCCTACATCTTCTCCATGGATCATTTCTGCATGGACCTTCGAGGTTCTCAGCAGGTGGAAGTTTCCCTACACTCCTGTATTGTAAGACCAACTCTGTCCCTGCTTTTCTGTAAAGTTAGATTGAGGGAACAGTGTATTGTTAGTGTAATAACAGGTTCGATTTGAGTTAGGAATCATTCTGCGCGATGAATAATGGTATTGGGAACCTGCGATATTTATTAAATTATATTGGTAAAATATATGTATGAAAAAAGAAATCTAGGATTTGAAGCCCAGAAGGGCATTGGGCCCTTGATTGGGATACGTAGTGTTTAATTAGGTTCTGCACAGTTGTCTCAGATAAATCCATTTACAATGGCATAGGACCTTGTACATTGGATGATTGAATGAGGAAGAGAACATCCAGTCAAAAAGGGATAGTCGGTACGATTAGGTAGATAGTCGGTAGATTTAGGAAGAAGAGTGAGTACAGGATTTGGACGGAAATTTCTTTTTTTTTTTTTATTGGTTGTTCAAAACCCTACAAAGCTCTTGACATATCATATTTCATACATTAGCATACATTAGCTTCAAGTGAGTTATGAACTCCCTTTTTTGCCCCAAGTACAGATTGCAGAATCACATGGGTTACACATCCACATTTTTACATAATACCATAATAGTAACTGTTGTAATCTGCTACCTTTCCTATCCTCTACTATCCCCCCTCCCCTCCCCTCCCATCTTCTCTCTCTACCCCTTCTACTGTAATTCATTTCTCACCTTGTTTATTTTCCCATTCCACTTACAACCTTTTATATGTAATTTAGTATAACAATGAGGGTCTCCCTCCGTTTCCATGCAATTCCCCTTTTCTCTCCCTTTCCCTCCCACCTCATGTCTCTGTTTAATGTTAATCTTTTCTTCCTGCTCTTCCTCCCTGCTTTATTCTTAGTTGCTCTCATTATATCAAAGATGACATTTGGTATTTGTTTTTTAGGGATTGGCTAGCTTCACTAAGCATAATCTGCTCTAGTGCCATCCATTTCCCTGCAAATTCCAAGATTTTGTCATTTTTTAGTGCTGCGTAATACTCCATGGTGTATAGATGCCACATTTTTTTAATCCATTCATCCATTGAAGGGCATCTGGGTTGGTTCCACAATCTAGCTATTGTAAATTGTGCTGCTATGAACATCGATGTGGCAGTACCCCTGTAATACGCTCTTTTAAGGTCTTCAGGGAATAGTCCGAGAAGGGCAATAGCTGGGTCAAATGGTGGTTCCATTCCCAGCTTTCCCAGGAATCTCCATACTGCTTTCCAAATTGGCCGCACCAATTAGCAGCCCCACCAGCAATGTACAAGAGAACCCTTTTCCCCACATCCTCGCCAGCACTTGTTGTTGTTTGACTTCATAATGGCTGCCAATCTTACTGGAGTGAGATGGTATCTTAGGGTGGTTTTGATTTGCATTTCTCTGACTGCTAGAGATGATGAGCATTTTTTCATGTACTTGTTGATTGATTGTATGTCCTCCTCGGAGAAGTTTCTGTTCAGGTCCTTGGCCCATTTGTTGATTGGGTTATTTGTTATCTTATTGTCTAATTTTTTAAGTTCTTTGTATATTCTGGATATTAGGGCTCTATCTGACGTGTGAGGAGTAAATATTTGTTCCCATGATGTAGGCTCCCTATTTACTTCTCTTATTGTTTCTTTTGCTGTGAAAAAACTTATTAGTTTAAGTAAGTCCCATTTGTTGATTCTTGCTATTAACTCCTGTGCTATGGGTGTCCTATTAAGGAATTTGGAGCCCGATCCCACTATATGTAGATCGTAGCCAACTTTTTCTTCTATCAGACGCAGAGTCTCTGATTTGATATCAAGGTCTTTGATCCATTTTGAGTTAACTTTTGTGCATGGTGAGAGGAGGGGGTTCAGTTTCATTTTGTTGCATATGGATTTCCAGTTTTCCCAACACCATTTGTTGAAGATGCTATCCTTCCTCCATTGCATGCTTTTAGCCCCTTTATCAAATATAAGATAGTTGTAACTTTGTGGATTGGTCTCTGTGTCCTCTATTCTGTACCATTGGTCCACCCGCCTGTTTTGGTACCAGTACCATGCTGTCTTTGTTACTATTGCTCTGTAATATAGTTTGAAATCCGGTATCGCTATACCGCCTGATTCGCACTTTCTGCTTAGAATTGCTTTTGCTATTCTGGGTCTTTTATTTTTCCATATGAATTCCATGATTGCTTTATCTATTTCTACAAGCAATGCCTTTGGGATTTTGATTGGCATTGCATTAAACCTATATAGAACTTTTGGTAATATCGCCATTTTGATGATGTTGGTTCTGCCTATCCATGAACAGGGTATATTTTTCCATCTTCTAAGATCTTCTTCTACTTCTCTCTTTAGGGTTCTGTAGTTTTCATTGTATAAATCTTTCACTTCTTTTGTTAGGTTGATTCCCAAGTATTTTATTTTTTTTTGAGGATATTGTGAATGGAGTGGTTTTCCTCATTTCCATTTCAGAAGTTTTGTTGCTGATATACAAGAATGCCTTTCATTTATGCGTGTTGATTTTATATCCTGCTACTTTGCTGAATTCATTTATTAGTTCTAGTAGTTTTTTTGTAGACCCTTTTTGGTCTTCTATGTATAAAATCATGTCATCCGCAAATAATGATAATTTAAGTTCTTCTTTTCCAATTTTTATGCCTTTAATTTCTTTCGTCTGTCTAATTGCTCTGGCCAGTGTTTCGAGAACTATATTGAATAGAAGTGGTGATAGAGGGCATCCCTGTCTTGTTCCAGATTTTAGAGGGAATGCCTTCAATTTTTCACCATTCAGAATGATGCTAGCCTGAGGCTTAGCATAGATAGCTTTTACAATGTCAAGGTAATTTCCTGTTATCCCTAGTTTTTCTAATGTTTCGAACATCAAGGGATGCTGTACTTGTCGAATGCTTTTTCTGCATCTATCGAGATGATCATATGGTTCTTATCTTTAAGTCTATTGATGTGGTGAATAACATTTATTGATTTCCGTATATTGAACCATCCTTGCATCCCAGGGATGAATCCTACTTGATCATGGAGCACAATTTTTTTGATGTGCCTTTGTATCCGATTCGCCAGAATTTTATTGAGGATTTTTGCATCTAGGTTCATCAGGGTTATTGTTCTGAAGTTTTCTTTCTTTGATGTGTCTTTGTCTGGTTTCGGAATTAACGTGATGTTGGCCTCATAGAATGAATTTGGAAGAGCTCCCTCTTTTTCTATTTTCTGAAATAACTTGAAAAGTATTGGTATTAATTCTTCTTTAAAAGTTTTGTAAAACTCCGCTGTATACCCATCCGGTCCCGGGCTTTTCTTGGTCGGTAGTCTCTTGATTGCTTCTTCAATTTCATCCATTGGTATTGGTCTGTTCAAATTGTGTGTATCCTCCTGACTCAGACTGGGCAAATCATATGTCTTAAGAAATTTATCGATGTCTTCACTATCTTCTATTTTATTGGAATATAGGTTTTCAAAATAATTTCTAATTGTCTTCTGAATTTCTGTAGCATCTGTTGTGATATTGCCTTTTTCATCCTGTATGTTAGTAATTTGAGTTCTCTATCCTCTTCGTTAGTATGGCTAAGGGTCTGTCAATCTTGTTTATTTTTTCGAAGAACCAACTTTTAGTTTTGTTGATTTTTTCAATAGTTTCTTTTGTTTCAATTTTGTTGATTTCCGCTCTGATTTTAATTATTTCTTGCCTTCTGCTGCATTTGCTGTTGTTTTGTTCATCCTTTTCTAGGGCTTTGAGATGAAGTGTGAGCTCATTTATTTGTTGGTTTTTCCTTTTTTTGAGGAATGACCTCCAGGCGATGATGGTTAGGGTAATAACAGGTTCGATTTCGGTTAGGAATCATTCTGCACGATGAATAATGGTATTGGGAACCTGCGATATTTATTAAATTATATTGGTAAAATATATGTATGAAAACAGAAATCTAGGATTTGAAGCCCAGAAGGGCATTAGGCCCTTGATTGGGATACGTAGTGTTGAATTAGGTTCTGCACAGATGTCTCAGATAAATCCATTTACAATGGCATAGGACCTTGTACATTGGATGATTGAATGAGGAAGAGAACATCCAGTCAAAAAGGGATAGTCGATACGATTAGGTAGATAGTCGGTAGGTTTAGGAAGAAGAGTGAGTACAGGATTTGGACGGAAATTTCTTTAGCAATAGGGTTTCAGTTAGAGAGTGAATGTAAATGTCAGCACATATGAAAATTCAGTCACAATGATGAACTTTGAAAAATATGTAGAAAAGCAGATAATAATAGAGACTTTACAAAATCAGGCAAAGTATAAAGTGAGTTATAGGATTAGACATTTTGAACACTGTTGAGTTTGAATATATAATCTTAAGAAGAAACAAATATGCAGTGACAATTAGGATTGACATTTGAGAGCATTGGGAAACCTGGACATGGATGCTTTTAGTAATCCATGTTCACTTTCATTTTAGGCTTTGGTACAATCATAAGTGTGACCTTTGCATTTTTTGTCCAGAATATTACTGTCATAGAATGTATATGTGGATCAGATGACATGAGCATTTCTTCAAGCATTTCTGGAAGTAATGTTTTCAAGACCTATAAATTACTATTGGGGGTAAAAGAGGTGTACCCTGTGTCCATGAATATAGACATAATGCATGAATAGACCACATTTTGAATAAATAATTTAACTGTTCCCACTTTAAATAATGGATTGAATTAATATATGAAATATTATAAGAAATCTTGTATTGATATAATATCATTCATTCCAACCAGTAATACATCTATATGTAATATTAGGGTTATGATTATCATGAAAAATGTGTGAGTATTGCTTCAAAAGTGATCATAGAAATCTAAATTAATGTGTTTGGAAAGAAGTCTCATAAAAAGACCAGTCAAGAAACATGGAGGAATACATGTGATCTGAAGAAGAAAATGATTGAAAGTGAAACAAATGCCTATAAACTTGCGAACTTGTGGATGAAATATATATCCCATGATGTGAATAAATTGAAGAAATAGTAATGTACCAGTGTTGAATAAAATGAACATCCAAATACACATCATGTCCCATAGGAATCTACTTGTGTTGATGTTAAACTAGGTCAGTTACTGTAGAAATATTAGGATTTGTATGCACCATTCATTAAAGTTAGTTTTCAGTACTAAGAAACAAATATGTATATCAGGAGAATGAATATTTTGAGAAAACTCTTGAGAAAATTTGATTATAAATCCACATACTTGAATATGAATGAGTTAAGGGAGTGTATAATAAGACACATATTTCATATTTTGAAAAATCTGGAGAATATATATATATATATATATATATATATATATATATATATATACACACACACACACACAAACACACACAGACATTAAAAATAGCATAATATATGCTATATGAAATTCACCATGAAATTTATATCATCCAGAGATCCAAAAATATTTATTTTATTTAACATGGATTTATGTATAATGTTGTTCAACTAGGAAGCTCACGCATAGGTTGAATTTTCAGTTCTAAAGCGTTTAGGAGGAGTGATCTCTTAAAATTTGTATCTGCCAAGTCAGCCACTTCACAAAAATGTACGTGTGGTATCAGGTAAGATTCTATAATTTCATGTAAAAATACATGTGCTGAATAGACTACAGAGACAGGGAAACAGGAATTCACATATTTGTTAACTTTAAAACACATGGAGAAATATTTTAACAAATAATTGACTAGATTTATAACTCCTACCCTAAATAATGCAAAAGGCAATTCCACTATACACCATGCCTTCTCTGAACTGCTTGTATTTCTATTTTTTTTGGTTTATTTTTCTCCATCTTATTAGGATTAGTTGTCAGAGTCTAGTAGGGTAAGTGTTAGTGTGAGGTATTCAGTATTTTGAAAGGAAAATTGGAAAATGAATCCAATGTGTATGTAAATATGTGGTACACAAAAATCTTCCCACTCTCATCCAGAACAATGCCTTGACATTACAATCGCGCAGAGTAAGACACAATTAGAAGAGAAGAGTTAGAAAATCTGTGAATAAATATCTGGAATGGAATATGCTCAGGAGTTCACAACCTTGGAGGAGGTAGAGGAGATTCCAAAAGTAAGGGACAGTGTAATCATTCCAAAAACATGGAGCTCTGCTGGTGTAATGACTTCTTGAGAAACTGCCTCTCAGGGTGGGCACTTGAAATATATGTTGTTGTCGGGAGCTTCAGCTTCGTTTGTAGTGAGACCATCAAATCAGCGTCTTCATCTATGTGACCTGGAGGACATGGTTTCTTATTTTCCCTGAACATGAGTCAGCAGTGCTGAATACTCTCTTTGTAGGTAAACTGTGGACACGAGGGGCTAAGTGTATCCACATGGGCCTGTGAAGCTATTTGGTCATTCTCCACTTTTCGTGGTGTTTCTTGCTGCTGCACTGGGATTTTGGTATTTGCTTCACGAAATACAAAGAATTCAACTGTTACTCTGTGCGTGAGGGGGTTCTATCACGTGTGGTGGGTCAGGGTCTGCAGGAGAATGCACCTAACAGGCTTATATCCGACATAGTTGCCCCCTTGACCATAGCAACCTGATTCTAAATATTTCCCTAAAACCTCTGCATATAACAAGATGCCTTTACATTGAAGGGACTGCTGGCTGCACCACATGAGTCACAAGCCATTTGGAAGCCAAAGGCAGATCCACATGACCACACCGCAGATGTTTTATCACACACCTGCCCACCAATGCTCTAGGCCCACTCCTCAGCAGGCTCCTACTTCCTGGCATCACTGTTCTGCACAATTTTTAGGAAAACCAGTCAATCAAGGCACTGACTGTTATTCTTATGATCGGCCACAGGATATCCAAAGAATCTCCAGTGCCAACTTGTCATGGGAATTTTAAAAATTTCATGATATATTGACCTAGCCATTTTTCAAGGAAGAAGTTGGAGGCATTCTGGAACTATTAAATGGTGAGGAAGCTCATTTCAATGAAATATCTGGAGATCTCTCACAGGAAAGACTTCCCAAAGAGTGGCCAAAAGGTCACATGAATCCAGGAACATTGAGGTCTACAATGTGAGGTCCATGTGTGTTTTGACTCTCAACAATGGTTGCCAAGTTTTTCAAACAAAATCATGTGATATCCTGGCTGAGATTTCCAGTGCTCTGTGAATAACTACACTGGGCCTAGATCTCAGTTTCCAAGGGCGACTCTCATGCGTGGCCTCCTAAAATTCCAACACTATTCATGGCAATACTTCTCTGAGTTCAGTACGAGAACTCAGTCTTTATGCAGAATCCCACCAAAGTTCAAGCCAAGGTGGACCATGTAATCTCTACTAACCGCCACAATAATGACTACAATTAAAACCAAAACACTCCCACATGGCCCTCATTTTCTTCCATACAGACACTCATCATAACCTCTGGCTGGAGGTTTCCGTGAGGGGTGCAGCCCAAGACAGTGTCCAAAATAAGCTTCCTTGCCCCTCATTTGCCTAAAGTCAGGGTGGCCTGGACACCCTTCCTGTCAACTAAGAGTGATCAAATAGGCCTGCCGTTTATTTTGCTCTGCTTCTTAAATTTGAGGCCTACTGATGGTGGGATTTAGATTCTTCATGTGAATTGGAGTCATGAGAAAACCCAATCACCTATGGGCTAGAATCTGCAGGGCTTTGAAGAACTTATTTGACACAAAGGAGGCCTATTCTCACTTAATGGAGGTCAGGAACCTTACCACGGAAGGAGAGAGACTTCATCCACAATGATTTCTCTTTTGGACATTTTGCTTTTGGATGCATACATGGGATCTCTCTTTAGATCGATCAGGTGCAGAGAATCTAAGCCACAGAATTACACAAGGCCAAGAGGCTGATTAAGACATATCCCTTTCCAAAGCAATTAAGCAAAGAGCCACAGTTTATGCCCCTTCATTTGCAGTTGAAAACTTTTCTTCAGGCTTCAAAAAGGGTGGCCTGAGGGAAAGACTTTCCTGACATTCAGGGCAATAGAACATTAGGTAAGGAAAAGGCCCAAAGCATGGTTTCTCCACTGAGTCTTTACTGGTCACACTGATATCTGAGTTTTCTGAGATGCTCGCCATGCCCTTCATTTAACCAATACATGGCCGTGTCACAGAGCTTGGAGGTGGTACATATCTTGGACACAAAACCATGAGCCTATTCTGGAGAGTGGCCAGAATTCAGGAAGCAAACAGTAACTTAGGAAGATAGCAGGTGTTGCCGATCCATAAGGCAAGCCGCAGTCCATTCATAAATTGGGAAGGATGAATGCTGGGAAGCTTTCTACTAGACAAGACTCATCCATTGATGCATTCTCTTTGCTAATGTCTACAACCACTGACACAGTGAGATACACAGACATAGAAACAGTCGCCTATTCATACGACTTTCTGGAAACACTTTACTCCAAACCAAACAAACCGCCTTTCAGACATATTCTCAGAGCATGAGAAAAAAACCACAAACCCACACCCCCAGCCAGATAAGCACCTCCTTCCTCCAAGTAGGTTTGTGACTATCCGGAGTGTCCTCTGACTGATAGGCCATACTATGTTCCCCGGAAATGGCCTCTCCTATCTCACATCTGGTGTCCATGGCCAATTCTGTGAAGTTGTCAGGAGCCAGCAGTTAGCCACTGCCTTCTTTCTCAGGAAAGGCCCCTCTTAAGAGCTTTCCTGTCATTTGTCCATTCTCACATCAGTAGATACCAAGAAAGACTGACTCTGTCCTTGTTATATCAAACAAGTGAGACCACTAGGTCTGGGACTGAGACAGGCTCTAGGTGCCTGGCTTCCTGGATCCCAAGTTCAGAAAGTGCCATGAACAAAAAAGTGAGGTGAGGTAACTTCTTTCAGGAACTGAATGAGGTTACTGCCTTGGCAACCAGTTTGTCCTAACACATGCATCCAAGTGTCCCATGACATGTAGGCTGACCGTAGTTCTGTGACACTTTCACAAGTTAGAATGGTATATCAACCATAGGCACCTGGGAACAGCTCTCCACACAGGCCTCATTTGGTGCATCTTCTCTAGATTAAGAAGAGAGAGGCTGATTCAGACAAAAGCCTTCATCCTGACCAGGTTGTTTGCATGGAAGATGACTTTTGATCTCTCAGGACCTTCATACCTGCCTACATCTTCTCCAGGGATCAATTCTGCATGGACCTTTGAGGTTCTCAGCAGGTGGACAATCCCCTACTTTCCTGTATTGTAAGACCAACTCTGTCCCTGCTCTTTTGTAAATGTAGATTGAAGGAACAGTTTATGGTTAGGGTTAATTACATGTTTGTTTTGGGTTAGGAATCATTTTGCTGGATGAATAATGGTATTGGGAATCTGTGATATATATAAGAACATAGAGTTGAAAAATATGTATGAAAACAGAAATGTAGTAAGATTTAAAGTCCATATTGGCATTGGGCCTTTGATTTGGATACTTAGCTTTGAATTACGTTCTGCAGTGATGTCTCAGATAAATTGATTATCAATGACATAGGACCTTGTACCTTGGATGATAGATTGTAGAAAAGAACATCCACTCAAACAGGGATAGTCCATAGGATTAGGAAGATAGTCGGTAGGTTTTGCAAGAAGTGTGAGTACAGGATATGGACCAAAAGTTCTTTATCAATAGGGTTTCGGTAATAGAATGAATGTCAATGTCAGCACATGTGAAGAGTCAGTCACATAGGTAAACTGGGGAAAATATGTAGGAAAGGAAACATCAATAGAGACAGTAGGAAATCAGGCAAAGTATAAAGTGAGTGATAGGATTAGACATTTTAACAGGGTTGATGTTGACTATATAATCTTCGAAGAAACAAATATGTAGTCACCAATAGGATGGACATTTGAGAGAATTAGGCAACCTAGACATCAATGTTTTTAGTAATCCATGCTCCCATTCAATTTAGGCTTTTGTACAAACATGTGTGTGATCTTTGCATTTTGTATCCAAAATAGTACTGTGATAAAATGTATACGTAGATCAGGTGACATAAGTATTTTTTCCACCATTTCAGGGAGCAATATTTTGAAGATGTATAAATTAGTATTGCGGGTACAAAGAGGTGTACCCTGTGTCTATGAATATAGAGATAATGCATGAATAGATGATACTGTGAATAAATAATATAACTGATTCCACTTTAAATAATGGATTAAATTGATATCTTAAAATATATAAGAAATCTTATATTGACACACAGTCATTCATTCCTATCAGTTATACATCTAATGGTAATATGAGGGTTATGGTTTGTCATTAAGGGTGTGTGAGTTTTGCTTCAAAAGTAATTATGGAAATCGAAAATAATGTGTTTGTAAAGAAGTCTCATGAAGAGACTTGTCAAGAAACATGGAGGAATACATGTGTTCTGAAGCAGGAAGTAATTGAAAGTGAAACAAATTGATATAAATTAGCGAACTTGTGGATGAAATATATATCCCATGATGTGCATAAACTGAAGAAATAGTAATGTACCAGTGTTGAATACAAATGAACGTCAAAATACATATCATGTCCCATAGGAATCTACTTGCATTGATGTTAAACTTGGTCAGTAACTGTAGAAATATTAGGATTTGTATGCATCATTCACTGAAGTTAGTTTTCAGTACTAGGAAACAAATATGTATTTCAGGTGGATGAATATTTCTGAGAATAATCTTGTGAAAAGTTGATAATAAATCCACATACATGAACATGAATAAATTTTGGGAGTGTATAATAAGACACATATATTTCATATTTTCAAAAATCTGGAGAGTGTGTATATATATATATATATATATATATATAGATAGATAGATATAGATATAGATATAGATATAGATATAGATAGATATATAGATATATAGATATATAGATATATAGATATATATATAGATACATATATATACATATGCCTATATATATACACACATACACACTCACACAGACATTAAAAAGTAGCAATATATATGCCAATCGAAATTTATTATAAAATATATATAATCCACACATCCCAAAATATACTTTTTACTGAACATGGATTTATATATAATTTTGTTCAGCTAGAAAGGTCACCAATAGTTTGAATTTTCAGTTCCAACAGCATTAAGAGGAGTGATCTCTTCTCACAATTTGCATCTGCCAAGTCAGCAACCTCTCAAGTATATACATGTGATACCAGGTAGGATTCTATATGTGCATATAAAAACACATGTGCTGAATAGGCCACAGAGAAAGGGAGAGAGGAATTCACATATTTGTTAACTTTAAAAACACATGGAGAACTGTTTTAATTAAAAATTGAGTAGATTTATAATTCCTACCCTATATAATGCAAAAGGCAAGTCCAATTATACAACATGACTCCTCTGAACTGCTTGTATTTCTATTCTGTTTTGGTTATTATTCTCCATCATGTTAGGATTAGTAGTCAGAGTCTAGTGGGGTATGTGTTAGTGTCCAAAATAAGCTCTCTTACCCCTCATTTGCCTAAAGTCATGGGGGCCTGGACACCCTGCATTTGAACCAGGAGTGATAAAATAGGACTGCAGTTAATACTGCTCTGCTTCTCCATTTTGAAGCCTACTGCCTGTCAGGTATAGATTCTTTATGTGATTTGGAATAATGAGAAAACCCAAGCACTTCTTTAGGGCTTTGAAGATTTCATTTGAACCAAATGATCCCTATTCTCACTTGATGTAGGTCAGGAACATAACAAAGGAAGGCAAGACACTTCATCCACCATAACTGATCTTTTTGCCATTTTGGTTTGGATGCACACATGGGATCTTTCTTTAGATCCATCAGGTGCTGAGAATCTAAGCCACAACCTCACACAGGTCCAAGAGGCTGATTAAGACACATCCATTTCCAAAGAAACTAAGCAAAGAGCCACAGGTTATGACCATTCATTTTCATTTGAAAACTGTTTCTTCAGGCTTCACAAAGGGGTGGCCTGAGGCAAAGACCTTCCTGACACTCAGGGCAACAGAAACATAGGTAAGAGAATGGCCCAAAGCAGGGTTTCTCCACTGAGAATTTCCTGGTCACACTGATATCTGAGTTTTCTGAGATTCTCGCCATTCCTTACCGCTATCCAGTACATGGCCATGTAACAGAGCTTGGAGGTGGTACATATCTTGGACACAAAACCATGAGCCTATTCTGCAGAGTTGCCAGAATTCAGGAAGAAAACAGAAACTTAGGAAGATAGTAGGTGTTGTCCTTCCATAAGGCAAGCTGCATTTCATTCATAAATTGGGCAGGATGAATGCTGGGAAGCTTTCTACGAGACAGGACATATCCATTGATGCATTCTCTTTTCTAATGTCTACAACCACGGACACAGTGGTATACACAGGCATAGAATCACTCACCTTGTCAAAAGACTTACTAGAAACAGTCCATTCCAAACCAAACAAACTGTCTTTTCTACCTATTCTCAGAACATGAGACAAAACCACAAACTGACACTCACACTCACAAAGGCATCTCCTTCCTGCAAGTAGGTCTCTGACTATCTGGAGTGTCCTCTGTCTGTTGGGCCGTATTATGTTCCAATGAAATGTCCTGTCCTGTCTCAGATCTGTCTCCTTTGCAAACTCTGTGAAGTTCTCAGGAGCCAGCGGTGAGCCACTACCTGCTTTCTCAGGAAAGGCCCCTCTTCAGATCTGTCCTGGCATTTGGCAATCCTCACATCAGTAGATACCAAGAAATACTGACTCTGTCCTTGGTACATCCAAACAAGTGAGCCCACTGGGGTTGGGACTGGGACTGGCTCTGGCAGCCTGGCATCTTGGATCCCAAGTTCAGAGAGTTACATCACCAAGGAAGTGAGGTAGGTCACTTTCTTCAGGAAATGTATGAGGTCACTACCTTGGCAATCACTTTGTTTTAACATTTACTTCCAAGGGTCCCATGAGATAGAGGCTGCCCCTACTTTCGGTGACAATTTCACAAGATAGAATGGTATAACAAACATAGGCGCCTGGGAACATCTCCCCACACAGGACTGGTTTAGTCCATCTTCTCTACATTTAGATAGAGAGACTGATTCAGACACATCCCTTCATCCTGACAAGGGGGTTTGCCATGCAAGATGACTTTTGCTCTCTCAACTCCTTCATAGCTGCCTACGTCTTCTCCAGGGATCATTTCTGCATGGACCTTTGAGGATCTCAGCAGGTTTAAGAACCCCTACATTCCTGTATTGTGAAAGCAACTCTGTCCCTGCTCTTCTGTAAAGTTTGATTCAGGGAAGAGTGTATGGTTATGGTTAATAAAAGTTCAATTTGGGTTAAGAAACATTCTACGGCATGAATAATGGTATTGGGAACCTGTAATATTTACAAGAATGTAAAAGTGAAATATAAGAATGAAAACAGAAATCTAGGTACGATTTGAAGCCCAGAAGGGCATTGGGCCCTTGATTGGGATACTTAGCTTTGAATTATGTTCTGCAGAAATGTCTCAGATAAATCAATGTTCAATGGCATAGGACTTTGTACCTTGAATGATGGAATGTCAAAGAGAACTTCTAGTCAAAAAGGGATAGTCGGTATTATTAGAAAGATAGTCTGTAGGTTTAGAACTAAGAGTGAGTATAGGATTTGGACCAAAATTTCTTTTGCAATAGGGTTTCTGGTAGAGATTGAATGTAAATGTGAGCACATATGAAGAGTCAGTCACAATGATAATCTGGGGAAAATATGTAGGAAAGCAGATATCAATAGAGACATTAGGAAATCAGGCAAATGAAAAAGTGAGTGATAAGATTAGACATTTTCAACGGGCTTGAGGTTGAATATATAATCTTAGGAAGAAACAAATATGTAGTCAAGAATAGGATTCACATTTGAGAGCATTAGGCAAACTGGACATGGAAGTTTTTAGTAATCCATGTTCACTTTCCATTTAGGTTTGGTAAAATCATAAGTGTCACCTTTGCGTTTTGTGTCCAGAATATTACTGTGATAAAATGTATATGTAAATCAGGTGACATGTGCATTTCTTCCACCATTTCTGGGAGCAATATTTTGAAGACGTATAAATTAGTATTGGGGGTACAAAGAGGTGTATCCTGTGTCTATGAATATAGAGATAATGCATGAAAAGACCATACTGTGAATAAATAATATAACTGGTTCCACTTTAAATAATGGATTTAATTGATATCTGAAACTAAGTAAGAAATCTTATATTGATATACAATCATTCATTCCAGCTAGTTGTACATCTAATGGTAATATTAGGGTTTGGTTTATCATGACGGGTGTGTGAGTTTTGCTTCAAATGTGATAATGGAAATCGAAAATAATGAGTTTGGAAAGAAGTCTCATGAAAAGAGCAGTCAAGAAACATAGAGAAATACATGTGTTCTGAAGCAGGAAGTGACTGAAAGTGAAACAAATGCGTATAAATTAGCGAACTTGTGGATGAAATATATATCCTATGATGTGCATAAACTGAAGAAATAGTAATGTTCCAGTGTTGAATAAAAATGAATGTCAAAATACACATCATGTCCCATAGGAATCTACTAGCCTTGATATTAAACTGGGTCAGTTACTATAGAAATATTAGATTTTTTTTTTTTTGGTGTTATAATAGAATTTATTTTACCACTAGCATGCCACAGAATGTTGAGGAAAGAGCAATGGATTTTTAGTTATCGCACTAATAATCTAACATTTAATGACTCTTTTGGATAGTCTAGAAATTACATAAGGCTATGTAACATAATTTTTTTAATTTAACATTCATAAAAGCTTGGAGTTTTGGTAATATTTCTACTTTTTTATTTTTAATTTTTTCAGTTGTGATTGACCTTCATTTTGTTTATTTGTATGTGGTGCTTAGAATAGAACCCAGTGTCCCACACATGCTAGAAAAGCATGTTACCACTGAACCACAAACCCAGCCCCTCCACTTTTATCTTTACATCGAACATGCCTCTCCCTCATCTTTACTCACTTTCTTCCTCATTTTCCCCCTTCTCTCTCTTGCTTTTTCGTTTTCCTTTCATATCTGTTTTTCTCTCATGTCATTACAAACAGTAGTATGCTATGAAATTTAAATTTAAGACTGTTTTTTATAGTCATTGTTCTTTTCTTGAGAAAATTTAATAATTATAATCACCTGATAGATATATTAATATAAATTTTTATACATATGTATCTATATTCATGCATATGCATTACATATTATATATATATACATACATATACATTTAAAAGTACTTTGATTAGCCTGTTAAAAATAATATAGACCAAAACTTTCTTAATTCTCAAGCCTTCCAGAATTAACATCTTACAGTGAAAATCAAATAAACATATTCAAATAAACAGGTATCATTCTTTTTATCAATACTGATAATTTAAAGTTTTATATCACATTAAGCTATAATACGGCATATTAAATCTTATGAATTAGAAAAAGTTTTTTGAATAACCTATTATTTAAGGACCATATGCACTGACATTTTAAAGGCTTTCTTGTGATTTCAATTTCTATCAATTGTGTATTAATTGCCAAATGCTTATTTTAGTACTTTTCATATTCATAATTGATATAAAGTCAATTGTTTAATTCTTCTTGTAAGTAATTACTTATTACAGTAGGGACATTATTAATAATTCTAAATCTGTATAAGAAAATAGTACAAAGATATTTTCATGCAAAATTAAGAATAATTGTGTGCTCTAAATGTCTGATTGTTGATACATATAACAAAGAGCTTTTGATGAGTCTCTTCCCCAGTAAAACATAAAATGCAAAGATATTGTTGGGTATATATGTGCAAATAAAGATAAAGAAAATACACATTATCAGCTAGAGACTATTAAATAAAAGGTGAAAACAACAATCCAACACATTGTACGAATTTGTCAGATGAGGTAGTATTCTGGAGGAATAGCCTAAGACTAGACCTGGTCCATGACAAAATATTCACGAAAAAAATGAAATATGAAAAATATAGAAAATGCTATGAATTTTTCATGAAGGTAGGTGAATTATCCTTTAATCTCAATTTATGTGCATTTTCAAAAGCCAATTTCCTGGTAAAATAAATTTGTGATAGTTACAACTAAACGAAACAAAGTTTCTGCTTAGCAAAATGAATGCATCTCAACCCATTTTTAGCTGATTTCTTCCCACTCAATTTTAAACCGTTATTTATTTATTTATTTCTATTGGTTGTTCCAAACATTACAAAGCTCATGATATATCATCTTTGATACATTTGACTCAAATGGGTTATGAACTCCCATTTTTTCCACAAATATGAATTTCAGAATCACATTGGTTACACATTCACATTTTTGAATAATAGCATATTAGTGACTGTTGTATTCTGCGACCTTTCCTATACCCCACTATCCCCCCTCCCCTCCCCTCCCATCTTCCCTCTCTACCTCATCTGCTGTTGTTCAATTCTCTCCACTGTTTCCCCCCCCATTTCCCCTCAAATCCTCTTATATGTAATTTTGTGTAACATTGAGGGTCTCCTACTATTTCCATATGCTTTCCCTTCTCTCTCCCTTTCTCTCCCCCCACTCGTCTTTGTTTAATGTTAAACTTTTCCTCATGCTCTTCCTCGATGTTCTGTTCTTAGTTGCTCTTTTAATATCAAAGAAGACATTTGGCATTTGTTTTTTTAAGGATTGGCTAGCTTCGCCTAGCATAATCTGCTCTAATGCCATCCATTTCCATGCAAATTCTATGATTTTGTCATTTTTTAATGAAGAGTAATACTCCATTTTGTATAAAAGCCACATTTTTTTTATCCATTCATTTATTGAAGGGCATCTAGGTTGGTTCCACAGTCTAGCTATTGTGAATTGTGCAGCTATGATCATTGATGTGGCAGTATCTCTACAGTACGCTCTTTTAAGATCCTCAGGAAATAGTCCGAGAAGGGTGATAGCTGGGTCAAATGGTGGATCCATTCCCAGCTTTCCCAGGTATCACCATAGTACTTTCCAAATTGGCCTCACCAATTTGCAGTCCCACCAGCAGTGTACAAGTGTACCCTTTTCCCCACATTCTCACCAACACTTATTTTGTTTGACTTCATAATGGCTGCCATCTTACTGGAGTGAGATGGTATCATAGGGTGGTTTTGATTTGCATTTCTCTGACTGCTAGAGATAGTGAGCATTTTTTCATGTACTTGTTCATTGATTGAATGTCCTCCTCTGTGAAGTGTCTGTTCAGGTCCTTGGCCCATTTGTTGATTGGGTTATTTGTTATCTTATTGTTTAATTTTTTTGAGTTCTTTGTATATTCTGGATATTAGGGCTCTATCTGAAGTGTGAGGGGTAAAAATTTGTTCCCAGGATGTAGGCTCTCTATTTACCTCTCTTATTGTTTCTCTTGCTGAGAAAAAAAAATTAGTTTAAGTGAGTCCCATTTGTTTATTCTTGTTATTAACTCTTTGGCTATGGGCATCCTATTAAAGAATGTGGAGCCCGACCCCACAGTATGTAGATCGTAGCCAACTTTTTCTTCTATTAGACGCAGTGTCTCTGATTTGATATCTAGCTCCTGGATCCATTTTGAGTTAACTTTTGTGCATGGTGAGAGAAAGGGATTCAGTTTCATTTTGTTGCATATGGATTTCCAATTTTCCCAGCACCAGTTGTTGAAGATGCTATCTTTCCTCCATTGCATGTTTTTAGCCCCTTTATCAAATATAAGAAAGTTGTAATTTTGTGGATTGGTTTCTGTGTCCTCTATTCTATACCATTGGTCCAGATGCCTGTTTTGGTACCAGTACCACGATGTTTTTATTACTATTGCTTTGTAGTACAGTTTGAACTCTTGTATCGCTATACCTCCAGATTCACACTTCCTGCTTAGAATTGCTTTTGGTATTCAGGGTCTTTTGTTTTTCCATATGAATTTCATGATTGCTTTATCATTTCTACAATAAATGCCGTTGGGATTTTTATTGGCACCGATTTAAACCTGTAGAGAACTTTGGGTAATATCAACATTTTGATGATGTTAGTTCTGCCTATCCATGAACAAAGTACATTTTTCCATCTTCTAAGATCTTTTTCTATCTCTCTCTTTAGGGTTCTGTAGTTTTCATTATATAAATCTTTCACCTCTTTCGTTAGGATGATTCCCAAGTATCTTATATTCTTTGTGGATATAGTGAATGGAGTGGTTTTCCTCATTTCCATTTCAGAAGTTTTTCTGCTGATATACAGGAATGCCTTTGATTAATGCGTGTTGACTTTATATCTTGCCACTTTGCTGAATTCATTTATTAACTCTAGCAGTTGTTTGTAGACCCTTTTGAGTCTGTTAAATATATTATCATGTCATCTGCAAATAGCGATAATTTAAGTTCTTCTTTTCCTATTTTCATGTCTTTAATTTCTTTTGTCTGTCTAATTGCTCTGGCTAGTATTTCAAGAACTAAATCGAATAGAAGTGGTGATAGAGGGCATCCCTGTCTTGTTCCAGATTTTAGAGGGAATGCCTTCAGTTTTTCTCCATTTACGATGATGCTAGCCTGAGGATTAGCATATATAGCTTTTACAATGTTGAGGTAAGTTCCTGTTATCCCTAGTTTTTCTAGTGTTTTGAACATAAAGGGAGGCTGAACTTTGTCGAATGTTTTTTCTGCATCTATCAAGATGATCATATGGTTCTTGTCTTTAAGTCTATTGATGTGGTGAATAGCATTTATGGATTTCCGTATATTGAACTAGCCTTGCATCCCTGGGATGAATCCTACTTGATCATGGTGCACAATTTTTTGATATGCTTTTGTATTACATTCACCAGGATTTTATTGAGAATTTTTGCATCCTAGTTTATTAGAGATATTGGTCTGTAGTTTTCTTTCTTTGAAGTGTTTTTGTCTGGTTTCGGGATCAGGGTGATTTTGGCCTCATAGAATGAATTTGAAAGAGCACCTTCATTTTCTATTTCTTGAAATAGCTTGAAAAGTATTGGTATTAATTCTTCTTTTAAGGTTTTGTAGAGCTCCGCTCTATACCCATCCGCTCCAGGGCTTTTTTTGGTTCGTAGTCTTTTGATGGCTTCTTGTATTTCTTCCTTTGTTATTGGTCTGTTTCAATTGTGTGTGTCTTCCTGACTCAATCTTGGCACATCGTATGACTTAAGAAATTTATTGATATCTTCACTATCTTCTATTTCATTTGAATATAGGGTTTCAAAATGCTTTCTAATTATCTTCTGTATTTCTGTAGTGTCTGTTGTGATAATCCCTTTTTCATGCCGTATGTTAGTAATTTGAGTTCTCATTCTTCTTCTCTTTGTTAGCATGGCTAAGGGCCTGTCGATCTTATTTATGTTTTCAAAAAACCAACTTTTAGTTTTATCAATTTTTTCAATGTTTTTTTTTGTTTCAATTTCGTTGATTTCTGCTCTAATTTTAATTATTTCTTGTCTTCTACTACATTTGCTGTTGTTTTTCTTTTCTTTTTCTAGATTTTTGAGGTGTAGTGTGAGTTCATTTATTTTATTTTATTTTATTTTTTTGAAGAAAGAACTCCAAGAAATGAATTTCCCTCTTAAAACTGCTTTCATTGTGTCCCATAGATTCCAGTATGTTGTGTCTGTATTGTCATTTGTCTATAAGAATTTTTTATATCCTCCTCTATGTCTTCTGTAACCCATTGATCATTCAGTAGAATATTGTTCATTTTTCCATATGATGTAGGATTTTTCCTTCCTTCTTTTATCATTTATTTCCAGTTTCATTCCAATATGATCAGATATGGTGGATGGTATTATCTCCAAGCCTTTATATTTACTAAGGGTTGCCCTATGGCATAATATATGAACTATCTTTGAGTAGGATCCTTGTGCTGCTGAGAAGAACGTGTATCCACTTGAGGATGGTTGATATATTCTATATATGTTGGTTAAGCCTAGGTTATTTATTGTTCTGTTGAATTCCATAGTTTCTTTATTCAGTTTTTGTCTAGAGGATCTTTCTAATGGCGAGATCAGTGTGTTGAAGTCACCCGTAGTTATTGTGTTGTAGTCTATTTGACTCTTGAACTTGAGGAGAGTTTGTTTCATGAGCGTTGCAGCTCAATTGTTTGGTGCATACAAATTGATAATTGTTATGTCTTGTTGGTGGATGGTTCCTTTTAACCGTACATAGTGTCCTTCGTTATCCCTTTTTATTAACGTAGGTTTGAAATTGATTTTATTTGATATGAGTATGGGTACTCCTGCTTGCTTCCGAGGGCCATGTGAGTGGTATGATTTATCCCAACCTTTTACTTTCAGCCTGTGTATGTCTTTACCTATCATATGAGTCTCCTGAAGGCAGCAGACTGTAGGATTTGTTTTTTTGATTCAGGTTACTAACCTATGTCTCTTGATTGGTGAGTTTATGCCATTAACATTTAAGGTTACAATTGAAATATGATTTTTACTTTCATTCATGTTTATTTATTTATTTATTTTTAGTTTGGCTGATTTTACTTTTTGGTTATTTTCCTCCCCCTATACTGAGATACCTCCTGCTGTTAGTTTGGGGCACTATTTTTCAATTCCTCTTCTTCTAGTATTTTGCTCAAATGCTTTGCAGTGCTGGTGTTCTTTCTGCAAATTCTTTTAGCTTTTGTTTATCATGAAAGACACTAATTTCATTGTCAAATCCCAAACTTAATTTTGATGGATACAGTACTCTTGGTTGGAATCCATTATTTTTCAGCGTTTGAAATACATTGTTCCAGGATCTACTCGCTTTCAAAGTTTGTGATGAAAAATCAGTCGTTAACCTAATTGGTTTACCCCAGAATGTAATCTGCCTCATTTCTCTTTTAGCTTTTAATATTCTCTCCTTGTTCTGTATGTTAGCTATCTTGATAATTCTATGTCTTGGAGTTGGTCTATTATGGTTTTGAATGTTTGAGGTCATGTAGGCTTCAAGGATTTGGCAATCCATTCCATCTTTTATCTCTGGGAAGTTTTCTAGAATTATTTCATTTAATATGTTGTCCATTCCTTTGGTTTGAATCTCTATGCCTTCTTCTATCCTGATGACTCTCAAATTTGTTTTTTTTATGACATCCCATATCTCTTAAATAGATTGCTCATGGGATATAAGCATCTTTTCTGTGTTGACTATATTCTTTTCAAGTTGATAAACTTTGTCTTCATTATCTGATCTTCTGACTTCTACTTAATCTAGTCTATTTACAATATTCTCGTTTGAGTTTTTAATGTGGTTTATATTTTTCTGCATTCCTAGGATTACTGTTTGATTTTTTTAAGAACTCTGTCTTTTGGTAAAGCTCCTTCTTTGCCATTTGAATTTGTTTGTTTAATTCATTTTCAAAATATTCTTTTATTGCTTGGACTTGCTGCCTCATGTCTTCTCTAATATTTCTTTCCATCTGAGTTAGGGATGCATTGAGTTTTTTCCCTATCCCTGTTTCTGATGATTCTAGGTCCTCCTGTAGAATTAAGTTGTCCGGCATTATTTGTACACCTTTTTCCCTTGTTTTTTCATGAAGTTCACATTACTTTCCAGTTCCGTGTGATTGCTGTGTTTCTGCTCTCTTCTATATATTTGTTTTGGTTTTATATATCTCTATTGTAGCTCCTTTGTGTTGGTAGACTGTGCATGCTAAAGTGGATTCCACTGGGAAGGAATTCCGACGGCCGAGCTCCAGTGATGTCACCTCTCTGCTATGGTGGGCCCCAGGCTCTTTGCCCGGGTGTTCGCATGGGGGTGTGGGACTGTACTGTCTCTGTTTGTTTTCAGCTCCTGGTCGCGGGTGTGCAGGCGGTCACAAGCTGTCCAGTCACGCAGTCAGCGGGTTGGCTGTCACCGGCGGTTGTGCGATCTCTAGCCACCCATTAGGGCGGGCATATGGCAGGTGATTGGTCGCTGGTGGGCAGGCGGTCTCCAGCCGTCCAGTCGCACCTGCAGCGGGCCGGCTGTTGCCGGCGGGCGAGCGTTCTCCAGGCGCCCAGTCACGCGGGCCTGGCCTCTAGTCCCCTGGTTTCTCCTGCTAGTCCTGGTTTCTCCTGCTACACCAGTTTTCCCCTGAGTAATGGCCTTGGCAGCTCAAACTGTACTCTGGCCTGCCGTTTCTTGGGTGTGGATTGTGTCTATTGGGAACCCCAGCACTCTATTGTTTTTTTTTTTTTTCCGTTTGCCCCTTCCCCATCGCTGGCTAGACAGATTCTGTTTTCACCACTGATGGGAGGGGGAGTAGAAGGTCAGGTGCCTCTAGTTTCCCCCCCCCATCTTTATTCAGGCTCTCTCTGATAATCCCTCCCCTGGAAAGCTTAGGAAAGATTTTATGCAAATATCCTACTGTATGGGAGATGAGCGGAAAACACACAACTGTTTTATTGTTGCAATCTGTCGGAGAGTGGCGGTGGTTACTTCAGCTCTCCAAGATGGTTGCCGTTGGTTTCCTTGGTGGAGTTTCCGTTGTGGGGGATAGAACTGTAGCGCTTCCTTCCCTGACTGAGATCCCGAACTCCGCCTGGGGCTCAGTGGGGGGTCAGCCGGCAGGATTCCACAGAATCTGCAGCAACGTTTCTCCCTGGATGCTAGTCGCTTCTCGGTGGTGCCCCGACGTCCGTAGCCACGGGGCGGGCCGCATGGATCAGTAAGCCCAGATCTCCGGTTGCATATTTGGCTCGCGTTTGAGACTCAATTACCGGACCTCGTTGGTGGAAATCATTCTTTTAGGTTTCGGTGCACACCCATTTTTCTGTAAGATCCTAACAAGATAGTCTTTTGTCATTCTAACTCGTTATTCACCTGCAATGTGGCGTGGTACAGTGGGTGTGATGCACTGTATTCGCGGCCAACTTGCAATGTCGAAATATTAGGTTTTGTATGCACCATTTACTGAAGATAGTTTTCAGTACTAGGCAACCAATATGTATTTCAGGTTAATGAATATTTCTGAGAATTATCTTTTGAAAAGTTGATTATAAATCCACATTCATGATATGAATGAATTTGGGGAGTGCACAATAAGGCACATATATTTCATATTTTGAAAAATCTTGAGAGTATATATATATATATATATATATATATATATATATATATATACAGAGAGAGACATTACAATGTAGCATTATGTATGCCAACCGAAATTTATCGTGAAATACATATCATCCAGAGATCCAAAAATATTAATTTTACTGAACATCGATTTATGTATAATGTTGTTCAAATAGGAGGCTCAGCCATAGGTTGAATTTTCAGTTTCAACAGCATTTAGGAGGAGTGATATCTTCTCACAATTTGTATCTGCCAAGTCAGCCACCTCACAAAAATGTACGTGTGATACTAGGTAGGATTCTATATATGCATATAAAAATACATTTGCTGACTAGGCTACAGAGAAAGGGAGACATAAATTCACATGTTTGTTAACTTTAAAAACACATGGAGAACTATTTCAACAAAAAAAATTGACTAGATTTATAACTCCTACCCTATATAATGCAATAGGCAAGTCCAAGAATACCAAACATGCCTCCTCTTAACTGCTTGTATTTCTATTCTGATTGGGTTATTATTTTCCATGATATTACGATTAGTAGTCAGAGTCTAGTAGGGTAGGGGTTAGTGTCAGGGATTCAGTATTTCAAATGGAAAATTGGAAAATGAATCCAATGTGTATGCAAATATGTGCTACACAAAAATGTTCCCACTCTCATCAAGAACTATGGCTTGACATTACTTTTGCCCCAAGTAAGACACAATTAGAGGAGAAGTGTTAGAAAATCTGTGAATACATATCTGGAATGGAATATGCTCAGTAGTTCACAACACTGGAGGTGGTAGAGGAGTTCCCAAAAGTAAGGGATAGGGTAAACACTCCACAAACATGGAGCTCTGCTGGCCTAAAGACTTCTTGAAGAACTGCCTCTGAGGTTGGGCACCTGAAAAATATGTTGTTTTCTGGAGCTTTAGCTTCATTTGTAGTGAGACCATCAAAGCTGAGTCTACATCTATGTGACCTGGAGGACATGGTTTCTTATTTTCCAGTGAAGATGAGGCAGCAGTGCTGAATTTGCTCTTTGTAGGTAAACTGTGACCTCTGGGGACTAAGTGTCTCCCCATGTGGACTGTGAAGCCATTTGGTCATCCTCCAAATTTCATGGTGTTTCTTGCTGCTACACTGGGAGTTTGCTATTTGATTCAAAAATACAAGGAGTTCTAGTGGGTCACAGTGCTGGAGGGAGTTCTGTCACATGTGGTGGGTCAGTTTCTGCAGGAGAATGCACCAAACATACTTCTAGCCCACATATATTGCCCCATTGACCATAGCAACTTGATTCTAAACATTGCCCTGAAATCTCTCAGTATTACAAGATGCCTTTATATAGAAGGGACTGCTTGCTGCACCATGTCAGTCACAAGCCATTTGGAAGCCAATGGAAGTTCCACAGGCTCCACCACAGATGTTTTAACACACACCTGACCACCACGGCTCTAGGCCCACTACTCAGCAGGCTCCAACTTATTGGCATCTCTGTTCTACACGATTTTCATGAAACCGAGTCAATCAAAGCACTGTCTGGTATACTCATGATCAGCAACAGAACATCCAAAGGTCCTCCATTGCCACCTGGTCATGGGAATTTCAAAAATTTTATGGTATTTTTGTAGCCATTTTTCAATGATGATGTTGGAGGCACTGTGGGTTAAAATTCACTCCAGAACCATTAAATGTAGAGGAAGCACATTTCAATGAAAGCTTTGGAGAATTCTCACAGGCAAGGCTTCTCAAAAAGTGGCCAAATGGTCACATGAAGCCAGTCCCATTGAGGTCTACAATGAGGTCCATGTGTGTTTCGACTCTCAAATATGGCTGACAAGTCTTTCAGAATAAAATCACGTGATATCTTGGCTGTGATTCCCAGTGCTCTGTTGAAAGCCACCCTGCACATAGATCTCAGTTTTCAAGGGGGACTCTCATGCATGGCCTCCGAAAATCCCAACACAATTCATGGCAATAATTCTCTGAGTTCAGTTCCAGAACTCAGTCTCTAAGGGGAATCACACCAGAGTTCATGTAAAGGTGGACCCAGTCATCTCTTCCAAACACCAAACAAATGGCCACAATTAAAACCAAAACACTCCCACATGGCCCTCATGATCTTTCATATAGACACTCATCATAACCTCTGGCTGGATGTTTCCATGAGGGGCAAAACCCAAGACAGTCTCCAAAATAATCTCCCTTGCCCCTTAATGGCCTAAAATCAGGGTTGCCTGGACACACTTCCTGTGAACTAGGAGTGATCAAATAGGCCTGCTGTTAATACTTCTCTGCTTCTCCAATTTGAGGCCTACTGACTGTGGGGTTTATTTTTTTATGTGAATTGGAGTCATTATAAAACCCAAGCACATATCGGCTAGCTTCTGCAGGGCTTTGAAGAAATCATTTGACCCAAAGGATCCCTATTCTCACTTGATGGAGGTCAGGAACCTAAAAGAGGAAGGGGAGAGACTTCATCCACAATGACTTCTCTTTTGGCCATTTTGGTTTTGAATGCACACATGGGATCATTCTTAAGATACATCAGGTGGTGAGAATCTAAGCCATTGCCTCAAACAGGGCCAAGAGGCTGATTCAGACACATCCCTTTTCAAAGCAATTAAGCAAAGAGCCACAGGTGATGCCCATTCATTTCCATTTGAAACCTGTTTTCTTCAGGCTTCACAAAGGGGTGGCCTGAAACAAAGACCTTCCTGACATTCAGGGCAACAGAACAATAGGTAAGCAAAGCAGGGTTTCTCCACTGAGACTTTATTGGTCACACTGATATCTGAGTTTTCTGAGATGCTCGCCATTCCCTTCAGCTATCCAGTACATGGCCATGTAACAGGGTTTGGAAATGGTACATATATTGGACACAAAACCATGAGCCTATTCTGTAGAGTGGCAAGAATTCAGGAAGAACGCACGAACTTTGGAAGATAGCGCGTGTTGCCCATCGATAAGGCAAGCCAAAATCCATTCATCAATTTGGGAGAATAAATGATGGGAAGCTTTCTACTAGACAGGACACATCAATTGATGCATTATCTTTTCTAATGTCTATAACCATGGAAACAGTGGGATACACAGACATAGAAACACTCGCCTTGTCAAATAACTTACTAGAAACAGTTCACTCAAAACCAAACAAACCGCCTTTTCTATCTATTCTCAGAACATGAGGCAAATCCACAAACACACAGCGACACCCACAGAGGCACCTCCTTCCCCAAAGTAGGTCTGTGACTATCCAGAGTGTCCTCTGACTGGTGGGCCATAGTATGTTTCCCCGAAATGGCCTGTCCTGTCTCAGATCTGGTCTCTTTAACCAACTCTGTGAAGATGTCAGGAGCCACTGGTGAACCACTATCTGCTTTCTCAGGAAAGGCCCCTCTTTAGAGCTTTTCTGGCTTTTGGCCATTCTCATATCAGTAGGTACCAAGAAAGACTGACTCTGTCCTTGGTATATCCAAACAAGTGAGACCACTGGGACTGGGACTGGGACAGGCTCTGGGTGCCTGTCTTCCTGCATCCCAAGTTCTTAGAGTTCCATCACCAAGGAAGTGAGGTGAGGTCACTTCCTTCAGGAACTGAATGAGGTCACTGCCTTAGCAACAACTTTGTCCTAACAGTTGCTTCCAAGGGTCCCATGAGATGGAGGCTGCCCCTACGTCCTGTGACACTTTCACAAGTTAGAATGTATATCAACCATAGGCACCCGGGACCAGCTCTCCAAACAGGACTGTTTGAGTCCATATTCTAATGGGTGGCAATAGAGCAGATTATGCTTAGTGAATCTAGCCAATCCCTAAAAAACAAATACCAAATGTCTTCTTTGATATAATGAGAGCAACTAAGAATAGAGCAGGGAGGAAGAGCAGGAAGAAAAGATTAACATTAAACAGAGACATGAGGTGGGAGGGAAAGAGAGAGAAAAGGGGAATTGCATGGAAATGGAGGGAGACCCTCATTGTTATACTAAATTACATATTAGAGGTTGTGAATGGAATGGGAAAATAAACAAGGTGAGAAATGAATTACAGTAGATGGGGTGGACAGAGAAGATGGGAGGGGAGGGGAGGGGGGATAGTAGAGGATAGGAACGGTAGCAGAATACAATTACTAGTATGGAATTATGTAAAAATGTGGATGTGTAACCGATGTGATTCTTCAATCTGTATCTGGGGTAAAAATGGGAGTTCATAAATCACTTGAAGCTAATGTATGCTAATGTATGAATATGTTATGTCAAAAGATTTGTAAGGTTTTGAACAACCAATAATAAAAAAAAGAACAGAGAGGCTGATTCAGTAACAACCTTTCATCCTGACCAGGTTGTTTGCCATGGAAGTTGACTTTTGCTCTCTCAGGTCCTTCAGTGGTGCCTATATCTTCTCCAGGGATCACTTCTGCATGAAACTTTGAGTTTTTCAACAGGTGGAAGATTCACTACATTCCTCTATTTTAGGACCAACACTGTCCCTGCTCTTCTGTAAAGTTAGATTGAGGGAACAGTGTATCGTTTCGCTTAATAACAGGTTTGATTTGGGTTAGGAATCATTCTGCTTGATGAATAATGGTATTGGGAACCTGTGATATTTATAAGAATATATAGGTGAAATATAAGTATGAAAACAGAAATCTAGGTAAGATTGGAATCCCACAAGGGCATTGCGCTCTTGATTGGGATACTTAGCTTTGATACATGTTCTGCATAGATGTTTCAGATAAATCAATAATCAATGGCATAGGACCTTGTACCTTGGATGATTGAATGTAGAAGTGAGTATCCACTCAAACTGGGATAGTCGGTAGGATTAGGAAGATATTCTGTAGGTTTCAGAAGAAGAGTGAGTACAGGAATTGTAACAAAAGTTCTTTAGCAATAGGGTATCACATAGACAGTGAATGTAAATGTCAGCACATGTGAAGTGTTAGTCAAAATTGTGAACTGGTGAAAATATTTAGGAAAGCAGACATCAATAGAGACATTAGGAAATCAGGGAAAGTATAAAGTGAGTGATAGGATTAGACATTTGCAACAGGGCTGAGGTTGAATATATAGTCTTAGGAAGAAACAAATATGTTGTCATAAATAGGATTGACATTTGAGAGCATTAGGCAACCTGGACATGAATGTTTTTAGTAATCCATGCTCACTTTCCATTTAGGCTTTGGTACAATCATAAGTGTGACCTCTGCTTTTTGTGTCCAGAATATTACTGTGATAAATGCATACGTAGATCAGGTGACATGAGTATTTCTTCCACCATTTCTGGGAGCAACATTTTGAAGACGAATAAATTAGTATTGGGGTTACAAATAGATGTACCCTGTGTCTATGAATGTAGAGATAATGCATGAATAGACCATACTGTGAATAAATAATATAATTGGTTCCAACTTTAAATAAAGGATTGAATTGATATCTGAATATATACAGAAAATCTTATATTGATATACAATTATTCATTCCAACCAGTAATACATCTAATGGTAATATTAGGGTTATGTTTTATCATGAAGAGTGTGTGAGTTTTGCTTCAAAATGATTATGGAAATCAAAAATAATGTGTTTGAAATGAAGTCTCATGAAAAGACCAGTCAAGAAACCTGGAGGAATACATGTGTTCTGAATCAGTAAATGATTGAAAGTGAATCAAATGCCTATAAATTTGTGAACTTATGGATGAAATATATGTCCTATGATGTTCGTAAACTGTAGAAATTCTATTGTACCAGTGTTGAATAAAATGAACTTCAAAATACACATCATGTCCCATAGGAATCTACTTGCATTGATGTTAAACAGGGTCAGTTAATGTAGAAATATTAGGATTGTATGCACCATTCACTGAAGTTAGTTTTCAGTAAAAGGAAACAAATATGTATTTCAGGTGGATGAATATTTCTGAGAATAATCTTGTGAAATGTTGATTATAAATCCACATACATGAACATGAATGAATTTAGGTAGTGTATATAAGTCACATATATTTATGAACATGAATGAATTTAGGTAGTGTATATAAGACACATATATTTTATATTTGGAAAAATTTGGAGAGTATATATATATATATATATATATATATATATATATATATATATATTAAAAAACACACACAGACAATAAAATGTAGCAATATATATGCTAATTGAAATTCTTCATGAAATGTACATCAGCCACAGATGCAAAAATATTTATTTTACAGAACATCGATTTATGTATAATGTTGTTCTACTAGGAGGCTCACCCATAGGTTGAATTTTCAGTTCCAACAGAGTTTAGGAGGAGTGATCTCTTCTCACAATTTGTATTTGCCAAGTCAGACACCTCAGAAGAATATACGTGTGATACCAGGTAAGATTCTATATGTGCATATAAAAATACATGTGCTTAATTGGCTACAGAGAAAGGGAGACAGGTATTCACATATTTGTTAACTTTAAAAACATGTGGAGAACTATTTCAGTTAAAAATTAGCTAGATTTATAACACCTACCCTATATCATTCAAAAGGCAAGTCCAACTATACACCATGCCTCCTCTGTACTGCTTGTATTTCCATTCTGTTTGGATTATTTTTCTCCATCATATTAGGATTAGTAGTCAGAGTCTAGTAGGTTATGGTTTAGTGTCAGGTGTCCGGGCCGGCTGGACACTTCAACGTGGGCGTTGAACCTTGTTGGGGAGGAATGAAGGGACAAGAGTGATGAGAGAAGACAGCAAGACAACAGTTCTGATCATGCTGAAAACTTTTATAGTTCTCACAGTGTATTTATATGCTGCGGATGAGAAAGCTCTCTTATCGGCAGTTGCTGGATGTCTTCACAGGGTGAGATATCCTCAGGATATTTTAGGAAGATGGATAGCCGCAGGATGTCTCAGGGTGATAGATGGCTGCGGGATGTCTCCCAGGCAGGAAATCTTGCAGGGGTCTATTTCTTGTAAGTGTCAGGCTATTCTTTGAAGGAGAACTTCCTTCTAGCCCCTGACATCTTCCCCCTTTCTAATATAAAATATTTGACCATACCTTACAGGCCAATGTTTTAGGGGGTTATAGAGGCTCTGTTTCTCTAACAGGCCTTAGAATATCTCCTGATCTGATCGAGCATGTTTACTAGGAGATTTCGTGGTGGCCTAGGCATGTTTTTTAAGGAGACGGCTTTGAGGCTGAAGCATGCCAACTGCCATGCACCAGAGCGTGTCACTCAGAAGACTTGGGTTTTGGGAACCATGGATCCATCCTCCTGCAGTCCTTCCTGCACCCTCTGTTATTATGGCCTAACGTCCTCACTCCATGGGTGCGTCCTCCCCCAAACAGAGGGGCCCATGGAGGACGAACCCTTATGGCAAGGGCAGAAGATGGTTGGTCAGAGCTGTTACTTAGAGTTTTATATAAGAAAGCGAGATCTGTGGGCATGTAACCTTAAGAAATAAGCTTATGAGGAGGGTAGAACATCCTTTTAAATGTTGGCAGCACGGTCTTCCATATCCAGGCGATGATAGTGCACCTGTTGGGGCTTAGAGGCCAAAATATTAATCTGTTCTTTAATAAATTGTAACAGCCTGTTTATAATGCAGGGTCCTAGGGACACCATTAAAAGTAAACCCAACAAAGGGCCTAATAGGGGAAGAAGATAGGGCAGAAATCCATTAAGCCCAGCCAAGAGGGGATTTTCAAATATTTCCCTTCGTCTTTTTTCTAGATCTTCTTGAAGCTGCTTAATTTTAGTGCATACTATGCCAGAATTATTGGCATAAATGCAGCATCATTCCCCTAAGGCCAAGCAAATACCTCCCTGGTTAGCTGTCAGCAAATTTAAGCCTCGTCTTTTTTGAAGGAACACTTCTGCCAGGGAGTCTATTTGGTCCTGCAAATCTTTAATGGTTCATGATAGAGTTTTTATCAGTTGTTACTGATAGAGTTTATAATTTGTTGAGACAGGCGATGGTAAGAGTGAATAGACGTGCCTAAGCCAGTGTACCTGTGCCCACAGGAACTGTTATTCCAAGGCTGGCAGATTGTTGGCTGCATCTGAAAAAGAAGAAATTTTGTCCTCATGAGGAGTCCCTCTGTCCCTGTTTTGAGGTAAGTCATTAACCTGTTTAACCAGGAGTTCTGGTAACCATCTTGGGGCTGTTTGATCTTGGTCCAAAACATAAGCTGAGCCTCCTCCCCAGATGAGGACAGGATCTGGGCCTTTTTATTTATTTGTAAGGGGATTGTGTCACATAACAGGTGGGCGAACAGAATTGGACGAGGGATGGCAGTGTCTGTCTGCTGCCGAATGGCCTTCATTGTCTAGGGTAAGAAAAATAAGGGCAAATAATGCATTGTTAAGGCGATGCCTGGGTGTGTTAAATACAAGGGAGGAAGCCTTAAGGAGGGTTAGCCAAGTTTTTAAGGTAAGGTGGGCAAGTTCCACAATGCCTTGGCCCTGAGGGTTGTATGGAATTCCAGGAGTATGACAAATTTGCAAGGTAGCACAAAACTGTTTAAACTTGGCAATGGTATATGTAGGATAAATATCTGTTTTAATATGTATTGGTTTACCCATAACAGAAAAGGCTGAAACAAGATGAGAAAGGACATCTTTGGTAGCCTCTCCAGAATGTGGTGATGCAAAAATAAAGCCGCTGAAGGTATCTACAGAAATGTGTATATATATTTGGCTATTACAAATTCAAGAAAATGAGTAACATCCATTTGCCAAAACTGATCGGGCAGTAATCCTCGGAGGTTAACTCCCAAGTGTTGAATGGGGAGGGAGACAGCGCAACTAGGGCATGCTTTTACTATTTCTCGTGCCTGTTGCCTGGTAATTTTACAAAGTAATCAAAGGCTCTGGAAATTTAAATGGTGTAGATTTTGTAACTCCGTGGCCTTTTGAATGGAGCCAACAAAAATTGGAAAGATGGAACGAGTTGCTGCATCAGCTTGGGCATTACCTTGAATTAGAGGGCTGGAAAGATCAGAGTGTGCCCTTATGTGTCCTAAGAAAAATGGGTGTTGTCTGACCTGAATTAGCTGCTGAAGCTGGTGAAACAGAAAGGCCGCATTGTTAGAAGCCTTAATGGGGGGTGAAATCACCAGCAGCTGCACAGAATGAGCAATGTAGCCACTGTCTTTATAAATATTAACAGGATTATAAAAAATGTTATAAAAACTTGTGTTATGTCAAACAATTCCACAAACTGTGGTGACTGATAGACAGTATCAAAGGTGGTAGGCTGGTTATTGACAACAAAGACCGCTCGGCCATTACAGGAACCGTCTGTAAAGACAGTAAGGGCTTGAGGAATGGGAGCATTTTGAGTAATTTCAGGAAAAGTAAATGGATGTAACTGGACAAAATGTAAAGGGGGGTCATTGGGGAGGTGGTGATCAATTGTTCCCAAAAGCCTGATAGGGAAATACCTCATTCATCCCTTGTCTCTAGTAAAAATTTGGTTTGGTCCTTAGTATATGGAATAAAAATATTATCAGGGTCTTTGCCAACATGTTGTAGAGAAATCAAATGACCTTTAAAAATAATAGAAGCTACCTGAGCAAGATAAACAGTAATAACCTTCGAGGATGTGGTGGGTAAATGGACCCAAAGCAAGGGGCAGTCTTTATTTTTAAAATGTGGATCTCGCTGCCAAAATATTCCTGTGGGTGTATGAGGAGTGTGTAAAATAACCAGAACCAGAGGAAGGTTATAAGAAATTTGCGTAACAAATTGTTGGGCAATGGCTTCTGTGACTTGGTTTAATGCCTGTTATGCCTTGGGAGTAAGATTTTGAGGGGAAGAGGGGTGGGAATTACCTCTCAAAATATCATTAAGGGTCAAAAGTACACAAGTGCATAATTTTAAATATGTTATTAGCCATTGAATATGCCTCAGTAATTTCTGAAAATCTTTAAGGGTGTGAAGATGGTCCACACGTAGTTGTATTTTAGAAATTTGGATCTGATTTCTGGAGAATTTTAAGGCCCAAACTTTTATAAGAGTCCTGTGTTTGAACCTTATTAGGAGCTATCTGTAGTCCCAAGGTAGTGAGGATTTTGTAAAAGTCCAAGTAACAATTATTAAGATCATGGGTATTAGGTGCAGCAATTAACAAATCATCCATATAATGTAAAATATAAATTTGTGGCCCTCGCTCTCTCACAGGGTCTACTTCTTGAGCAACGTATTTTTGGCAAAGAGTAGGGATGTTGGCCATACCTTGGGGAAGAACCTTCCATTGAAGTCTCTGCATAGGGCCCTGAATATTAATGCAAGAAAGACTAAAGGCAAAATAGGGTCTATCCACAGGATGCAAAGGAATGGTAAAAAAGCAATCTTTTAAGTCCATAACCATTTTACAATAGTTTTTGGAAATAGCCACTGGTGTGGGAATGTCTGGCTGTAGTTCTCCCATCGGGAGTATAACTTTATTAATGGCACACAAATCTTGTAAAAGGCGCCACTTGCCTGATTTTTTCTTGATAACAAAAATAGGAGTGTACGATGGTGAGGTTGAGGGCTCTACATGGCGGGCTGCCAGCTGTTCCTTCACTAACATGGAGGCAGCCTCCAAATTTTCTTGGGTAAGGGGCCACTGATCCACCCACACAAGAGTCTGAGTCTCCCAAATAATTTTATCTCCATGGGAACAGGAGGGTCAGGAACCGACACTAAAAATCCAAATATCCAAGTCCATATGTATTTTTTTTTATTGGTTGTATAGGCTCCACCAGTCCTTGTCTCAGCCTCCCAAGGCCTGTACCAGGGACAAAATTCATACGGAGCATTTGATGAGTCACCATGGAATTGGGACTGGCAAGAATAACTTCTATTTGACTCAAAATATCTCCAGCCCATAGGTAAACAGGGAGGTCAGGAACAACGAAAGAAGTGACAGTTCCCTTATTACCCTCTTTATCAGTCCAGCTAAGAGCAGTAGAGCTGACCAGAGGATTTTTTGACTTTCCTATCCCTTTAAGGTCAGTCAAGGATGGGGTGAGGGGCCAACCTGATCGCCAGTATTTTTGAGAAATAATTGTCGCATCAGCTCCAGTAACTACAATTGCTTGGTATTCCTTTCCTTCAATAAGTAAGGTAAGGGTGTGACTAATATGAGAAATGGGATGAACCCAATATACCTCAGAGGAGCCCAAGGAGGCAGTCCCCCACAGTAGGTTTGGGAGGTGGAAATGCCCCTTAATCTAAGGGAAGAAGTATTAATTGTGCAAGACTTTTTCCTCCTGGGATGGCCGCAACTCTATTAATAACTGTGGCCAGTATTTTTATTTCTCCAGTGAAATCATTATCATTAATGCCAGGGAAGACCTGAACACCTTGTAAGGTAGTAGAGGCTCTTCCAAGAATAAGGGCACACGTATGAGATGGAGGGGCACCCATAATTCCAGTTGGTATTATCTGGGGCCCTTGCATTGAGTCTAATATTGTATCAGTGGTGGCACAGAGGTCCAATCCTGCACTGCCTGGAGTGGGTAGTTGGAGGGAGCCAATTGTGGAGAAGGATTTTGAGGTAGGTTGGGAGTTTGGGAGGGAACAAACCTCATTGCCCCAGGGAGTTTCCTGAGAAGTAGGAAGAAATAGGCTGTCTGAGGGCATTTGTCATTGATCTACACTCACTGGCCCAGTGATGACCTTTACCATATCAAGGACAAAGTGTAGCTGGGGTCGGTTTAGCTCCAGTTTGAGGAGACACTATTCTTACTCTTTGTTTGCCTGTCGGACACCTGCGTGCAAAATGGCCTGGTTGTTTACAAGTAAAGCAAGTACTTGAGCCAGTATTGTAAAAGGCCTTGGTAAATGTGGCACTAATTTGAGACCCATGGCATGGGCTGCACCCACGCCTGCACAGATTCTAATAAAGTCAGAAAGTTTCCCTTTATCCTTATGATGTCGAAGAACATCCTGACATGCCGGGTTGACATTTTCAAAGGCAAGATGTTTTACAAAGGTGCTTTCGCTTTCGCTTGGTCCAAGCAAGCATTCCACAGCTAGGTAAAGCCGGGGAACAAAGTCGCTATAAGGCTCATGGGGCCCTTGTCGAGTTCTTGCCAGGGAAGTGATAGCCGAGGCCCTTTCAGGGAGGCGTCTCCAAGCAACTAAGCCAGCCATCTAAATCTGCGCAAAAAGTCCAGCAGGGAAACGTGCCCGTTTAGTTTTAGTGTCAAAAGTTGCATTGCCCACTAGCTTAACATAAGTCCAGGATTTAGAGGAGGCCTTTGTTAATTTTTTTTGAGTAGTTTCTGACAGGACTCTTTGAAATCTGCATTCCATAGCAGGAAGTCTCCGGCACTGAGGGCAGCTAGGTCTAAAAATTTCCAATCATTGGGAGTAAGAAATTGTGTGCTGCAGCTTTCTAATAAAGCCAACGTATAGGGCACAGTGGGGCCATAGTGAGCACAAGCCTTTTTAAGTTTTTCAAGAAAATGGAGGCTAAATTTTTTGTAGACACTCTGGGTTCCTTCCTGCCTAGGGGTGAACTCCTCATCCTCTAAGTCCTGATCTCCTTGATCCATTTCCCCCGCTTCCTCCTCTTTTTCCTCTTCTAAGTCTTTGACCTCAGCCTGGGCAGGCTTATCTATCTGACTGGTGGTGACTGGAAGGCGAGCACAGGCCGATGGAGCAGCTTCGCCTTTGTATTAGACCACTGTGGGCCAGCTTGTGTTGACTCCATTCCTAAGGCTAATGAAGAGAGCTCAGAGTCAAGGGATCTTTATTCTTTTAAAAATTGGATCTGTTCCCGTCCATGTTGGAGAGACTCTCTCAAGGGAGCCAGGTTAGGCAAGGGAAGTGGGGAAAAAATATCTGGGGGGACATTTGGCCCCTGAAGGGCCAGAGCACAAAAGGCAGGAGGGATATAGGAGGGAGGGGAATGTGTAAGTCCTATAGTCTGTGGCAGGGTCCTGAGAGGTGGAGAGTCTTCTGAATGGTAGCGAGCTGCTTCCTTCTCCAAGGTAGCCTCCTCCCAAGGGGTCAATGTTTCTCCGGGATTTAAAACTGCCTAAAGGCGGTTGGAAACCATTGGAGCCTTATTCATTAGGGTGGGATTTTGAGGAAGATCAGGAAGGTCCCAGGGTCCTGGGGAGACTAAGAAGGGTCTATGTCTATACTAACTGATGGGCATGCCGAGAAGGGACGAGAGGTCTTTTGCATAGTCTCTTCCCCAATCCTGACAAGTATTAAGGTACCATTGTCAAAGGGTGAACTTTTAAGAATTTCACTAATTTATTTCCAGAAAGAAAAGGTAGGAACAGGCACTTTTTCTGGGCCAAAGGATTCATAATAATCTTTTAAAATGTCTCCTACTCTAAGCCATCTTTTACCATCAATGGTACCTTCAAGGGGAAACCATGGAAAAAATTCTTCGATGTATGAAAAGAAAAATATTAAGTCATTTTTCTTAACACGTGCCCCCCATGTATTTAAGGATTCCTTGTGGCCTGACAAAAACAAATCATGTGACGAAACTGCTTGTCCCATGGTGGGTCACTCACTGTGCGTCATCCCCACTCTCCTCCTGGATCTGTCTCTCAGTGGTGTCTGCTGAGGCAATCGCGAGCTCCACTTGTCCAAATCTTCCAGGAGGACAGGGTTCCTCCTCAGTCAAAGGCTCGAGCCCCAGTCGTTGGGCGCCAGTTGTCCTGGCCTGCAGGACACATCAACGTGGGTAGCAAACCTAGATGGGGAGGAATGAAGGGACAAGAGACACGAGAGATGACAGCAAGACAAAAGTTCTGATCAAGCTGCAAACTTTTATTGTTCACACAGAGGAATTTATATGCTGGAGATTTGAAAGCTCTCTTATCAGCAGTTCCTGGATGTCTTCACAAGGTGAGATAACCTCAGGATATTTCAGGAAGACAGATGGCCACAGGATGTCTCAGGAACACAGATGACTACAGGATGTCTCCCAGACAGGATGTCTCCCTGGGGGCTGTTTCTTGTAAGTGTCAGGCTATTCTTTGAAGGAGAATTCCTTCTACCCCTTACAGTCAGGGATTCAGTATTTCAAATGGAAAATTGGAGAAAGAATCCAATGTGTATGCAAATATGTGCTACAAAAAAATCTTCCCACTCTCATCCAGAACAATGCCTTGACATTACCTTCACCCCAAGTAAGACACAATTAGAGGAGAAGAGTTAGAAAATCTGTGAATACACATCAAGAATGGAAAATGCTCAGGAGTTCACAACCTTGGAGGTGGTAGAGGAGTTTCCAAATGTAAGGGAGAGGGTAAAACTCCACAAACATGGAGCTCTGCTAGACTAAAGACTTTTTGAGAAACTGCCTCTGAGGTTGGGCACTTGAAATATATGTTGTTGTCAGGAGCTTTAGCTCCCTTTGTAGTGAGACCATCAAGCTGGGTCTGCATGTATGTGACCTGGAGGACATGGTTTCTTATTTTCCAAAGGACATGAGGCAGCAGTGCTGAATTCTCTCTTTGTAGGTAAACTGTTGTCACTGAGTGCTAAGTGTCTTCCAGTTTGGAAGCCATTTGCTCATCCTCCAATTTTGTTGTGTTTCTTGCAGCTGCACTGGGAGTTTGGTATTTGCTTCATGAAATACGAAGAGTTCAACTGGGACACAGTACTGGAGGGAGTTCTGTCACATGTGATGGGTAAGGGTCTGCGGGAGAATGCACCAACCAGGCTTCTATCCCACATAGCTTGCCCCCTTCACCATAGAAGTCTGATTCTAAACATTGCACTGAAACCTCTCCATATAACAACATACCTTTACATACAAGGGTCTGGGGGCTGCACCATGTCAGTCACAAACCATTTGAAAGCCAATGGCAGATCCACATCACCCAACCACAAATGTTTTAACACACACCTTCACACCACTTCTCTAGGCCGACTACTCAGCAGGGTCCAAATTACTGCCATCTCTGTTCTACACCATTTTCATGAAACCCAATCAAACAGGCACTGTCTGGTATACTCGTGATCATCAATAGAACATCCAAAGATTCTACAGTGCAAAGTGGTCATGGGAATTTCAAAAATTTCATGGTAATTATCAGACATTTTTCAAGGATGAAGTTGGAGGCACTGTGGGTTTCAATTCATTCAGGAACCATTAAATGGAGAGGAAGCTCATTTCATTGAAAATTCTGGAGAATTCTAACAGGCAAGTCTTCCCAAAGACAGGCAAAAAGGTCACATAAAGCCAGGCGTTTGAGGTCTACAATGTGTGGTCCATGTGTGTTTTGACTTGCAACTATGGCTGCCAATTCTTTAAGAATAAAATTATGTGATATTCTTCCTGAGATTCCCAGTGCTCTGTGGAAAGCCACCCTGGGCCTAGATCTCAGTTTCCAAGGGCAACTCTCATGTGTGGCATCCTAAAATCCCAACACAATACATGGCAATACTTCTTTGAGGTCCATTCCAAAACTCAGTCTCTAAGGGGAATCACACCAGTGTTCAAGACCAGGTGGACCCATCATCTTTTCCAACAGCCACAAAAATGACCACAATTAAAACCAAAACACTTCCACATGGCCCTCATCTTCTTTCATATCGACACTCATCATAACCTCAGGCTGTAGTTTTTCATGAGGGGCACAGCCAAGGACAGTATCCAAAATAAGGTCCCTTGCCTACATTTGCCTAAAGTCAATGTGGCTGGGAAACCCTTCTAGTGAACCAGGAGTGATCAAAGAGGCCTGCCCTTAATACTGCTCTGATTCTCCATTTTGAGGCCTAATGAATGTGGGGTTTAGATTCTTTATGTTAATTGGAGTCATGAGAAACCTATGAACGTATTATCTAGTCTCTGCAGGGCTTTGAAGAACTCATTTGACCCAAAGGATCCCTATTCTCATAGATGGACGTCAGGAACCTTACAGAGGAAGGTGAGAGACTTCATCCACAATGACTGCTCTTTTGGCTCTTTTGGTTTTGGATGCAAACGTGGGATGCTTCTTTAGATCCATCAGGTGCTAAGAATCTAAGCCATAGCCTCACACAGGGCCAAGAGGCTGATTCAGACACATCCCTTTCCAAAGCAATTAAGCAAGGAGCCACAGATGATGCCCATTCATTTCCATTTGAAAACTCTTTTCTTCAGGCTTCCCAAAGGGGTGGCCTGAGGCAAAAAAACTTCCTGACATTCAGAGCAACAGAACAATAGGTAATTAAAAGTACCAAAGCAGGGTTTCTTCACTGAGACTTGTCAGAAGCCAGTGGTGAGCCACTATCTGTTTTCTCATACAAGCCCCCTCTTCAGAGCTTTCCTGGCATATGGCCATTCTCACATCTGTAGGTACCAAGATAGGCTGACTCTGTCCTTGGTAATTCAAAACTAGTGACACCACTGGGAGTGGGACTGGGACTGGCTCTGGGTGCCTGGCTTCCTGGATGCCAATTTCCATCACCGAGGAAGTGAGGTGAGGTCACTTCCTTCAGGATCTGAATGAGGTCACTGCCTTGGCAACCACTTTGTCCTAACAGTTGCTTCCAAGGGTCCCATGAGATGGAGGCTTCCCCTACTTAATGTGACAATTTCACAAGTTAAAATGGTATATCAACCATTGGCACCCGGGAACAGCTTTCCATACAGGCCTGATTTGGTCCATCTTCTCTACATTAAGAAGAGAGAAGCTGATTAAGACACAACCCTACATCCTGAGGAGGTTGTTTGCCATGGAAGATGACTTGTGGTCTCTCAGGTCCTTCATAGCTGCCTACATATTTTCCAGGGATACTTTCAGCATGGACCTTTGAAGTTCTCAGCAGGTAGAGGATCCCTACATTTCAGTATTATAAGACCACCTCTGTCCCTGCTCTTCTGTAAAGTAAGATTGAGGGAACACTGTATGTTTAGGGTTAATAACAGGTTCAATTTGGATTAGGAATCATTTTCTGGATGAATAATGGTATTGGCAACCTGCGAAATTTATAAGAATATAGAGGTGAACTGTGTGTATGAAAATAGAAATCCAAGTAAGATTGGAAGCCCAGAAGTGCATTGGGCCCTTGATTGTGATACTGAGCATTGAATTACATTCTGCACAGATGTCTCAGATAAATTGATATACAATGGCATAGGACATTGTACCTTGGATGATTGAATGTAGAAGCGAACATCCAGTCAAAAAGGGATAGTCAGTAGGAATAGGAAGATAGTAGGTAGGTATAGGAAGAACGGTGAGTGTATGATTTGGAACAAAATTTCTTTAGCAACAGGGTTTCGGTTAGAAAATGAATTTAAATATCAGCACATGTGAAGAGTCTGTCACAATGATGAAGTGGGAAAAATATGTAGGTAAGCAGATATCAATAGAGACATTATGAAATCAGGGTTGAGTTTGAATATGCAATCTTAGGAAGAAACAAATATGTAGTCATCAATAGGATTGGCATTTGAGAGCATAAGTAATCTTGGACATGGATGATTTTAGTAATCCATGTTAATTTTCCATTTTGGCTTTGGTACAATCATAAATGTGAACTTTGAATTTAGTGTCCAGAATATTTCTGTGAATAAATGTATATGTAGATCAGGTGACATGAGTATTTCTTCCACCATTTCTGGGAGCAATATTGACTGACTACTTCTGATTGATAGGTACAGATTCTTTATGTGAATTGGAATCATGAGAAACCCAAGCACCTCTTCAGGGATTGAAGAACTCATATGACCCAAAGGATCCCTATTCTCAATTGATGGAGGTCAGGAATCTAACAGAGGAAGGGAAGATACTTCATCCAAAATGACTGAACTTTTTGCCATTTTGGTTTTGGATGCACACATTGGATCTTTCTTTAGATCCATCAGGTGCTGATAATCTAAGTCACAGCCTCACACAGGGCCAAGAGGCTGATTCAGACACGTCCCTTTCCAAAGAAATTTAGCAAAGAGCCATAGGTGATGCCCATTCATTTCCATTTGAAAACTGTTTTCTTCAGGCTTTACAAAGGGTTAGCCTGAGGTAAAGAACTTCCTGACATTCAGGGCAACAGAAAAATAGGTAAGCAAAAGGCCCAAAGCAGGGTTTCTGCACTGAGACTTTCCTGGTCACACCGTCCCTGCTCTTCTGTAAAGTTAGGTAGAAGAGGGAAGAGTGTATGGTTAGGGTTAATAACACATTCGATTTGGGTTAGGAATCATTCTCCAGGATGAATATTCGTACTGGGAATCTGCAATAATTACAAGAATATATAGGTAAAATAAAAGTATGAAAACAGAAATCTAGGCAAGATTTGAAGCTCAGATGGGCATTGGGCCCTTGAGTGGGTTACTTAGCTTTGAATTATGTTCTGCACAGATGTCTCAGATAAATCGATATACAATGACATAGGACCTTGTACCTTGGATGATTGAAAGTTGAAGAGAACATCCAGTCACAAAGGGAAAGTCCGTAGGTTTAGGATGATAGTCTCTAGGTTTAGAAACAACAATGAGTATAGGATTTGGACCAAACGTTCTTTAGCAATTGGTTTTCAATAAGAGAGTGAATGTAAATATCAGCACATGTGAAGAGTCAGACACAATGATGAAATGGGGAAAATATGTAGGAAAGCAGATATCAATAGAGACATTAACAAATCAGGCAATGTATAAAGTGAGGGATAGGATTAGACATTTTCAACAGGGTTGAGTTTGAATATATAATCTTAGAAAGAAACAAATACATAGGATTTATCAATAGGATTTACATTTTAGAGCATTAAGCAACCGGGACATGGATATTTGTAGTAATCCATGCTCACTTTCCTTTTAGGCTTTGCTACAATCATAAGAGTGACTTTTGCTTTCTGTGTCCAGAATATTACTGTGTTAAAATTTATATGTAGATCAGGTGACATGAGCATTTCTTCCACCATTACTGGGAGCAATATTTTGAAGATGTATAAATATTGGGGGAACAAAGTGGAGTACCCTGTGTCAATGGATATAGAAATAATGTATGAATAGACGATACTGTGAATAAATAATATAACTGGTTCCAACTTTAAATAGTGGATTGATTTGATATCTGAAAATATACTGGAAATCTTAAACTGATATTCATACATTCACTACAACCAGGTATACATCTAACGGTAATATTAGGGTTATGGTTTATCATGAAGAGTGTGTGAGTTTTGCTTCAAATATGATTATGAAAATCAAAAATAATGTGTTTGGAAAGAAGTCTCATGACAAGACCAGTCAAGAACCCTGGAGGAATATATGTGTTCTGAAGCAGGAGGTGATTGAAATTGAAACAAATGCCTATAAATTTGTGAACTTGTGGATGAAAGATATATCATATGATGTGCATAAACTGAAGAAATAGTAATGTACCACTGTTTAATAAAAATGAACCGCAAAATACACATCATGTCCCATAGGAAAATGCTTGCATTGATGTTGAACTTGGTTTTACTGTAGAAATATTAGGATTTGTGTGCACCATTCACTGAAGTTAGTCTTCAGTACTAGGAAACAAATCTGTATTTAAGGTGGATGAATATTTCTGAGAATAATCTTGTGAAAAGTTGATCATAAATCCACATACATAAATATGAATGATTTTAAGGAGTGTATAATAAGATTCATATATTTCATATTTTGAAAAATTTGGAGAGTATATACACACACACACACACACACACACACACACACACACAGAGGACAGACATTTAAACTAGCAATATATTTGCCAATTGAAATTCATCATGAAATATGTAACATCCACAGGTGCAAAAATATTGATTTCACTGAAAATGGATCTATATATAATGTTGTTCTAATAACAAGCTCACCCATAGGTTGAATTCTCAATTCCAACAGTGTTTAAGAGGAGTGATCTCTTCTCATAACTTGTATATGCCTAGTCAGCAACCTCACAAAAATGTACGTTTGATAACAGGTAGGATTCTATATGTGCATATAAAAATACATGTGCTGAATAGTCTACAGAGAAAGGAGACACCAATTTGTTGAGAGCCACAGCTTAAGGGGCCCCATCAAACTTCCAGTTACCAGCAACATTCCCCTGCGAGATGATTATTGGCTCACAGCGGCCCCAGCAACATCTAGCTGATTGGCTCCTCTGTGGTGATGCACAATGGAGATGCTCATTGAGCTTTTTCCCCGCTCTTTCCGACTGCCAGCTTATGATTGGCTCACAGCAGCCCCAGCAACATCAAGCTGATTGGCTCCTCTGCGATGATGCACATTGGGCAGTTTCCCTGCCCTTTCAGACCACAGAGCTGCTCATTGTGGGACTTTTTTGGCTCCACCCACCTGACCCAGCCATATGGCCTCAAGAGCAGGAGGATTGTGGGAGGTGGAGAGGCTTGTGGGTGTGACAGAAACTTTGCAAGGAAGCCAGTGGTGGCAGTTGGGCTCTGAGGGTTTTTCCTAAGGAGCTGTTTTGCTTGGCGTGTGTGGTTCTAAAAATAAACTTTGTTTCTTTTGAAAAGTCGCTCTTGAATCGTGCCCAGCCAGACTGCAGCATTTGGTGGCTCACACGGGGAGCCACTGAGGGTAAGTGATAAGGTAAACTGCTAGCCCCTGAGGGAAGGGCGAGAGGATCGGTAGCCATTTTAAGATTCCTCTTTTGTTTTGCTTCACTTTTGTTGCCTGTCCATGGAGATGAGTGAGATGGATGAAAAACCGCTCACATCTGAGAAAAAAATTATTTACTTCTGAGGAACAGATAGGGAGAAAGGACGGATGCACATGCCAGTAGGATATAAAGGCTATAATGACTTTTTGTTGTTCCCTTTTTATTTTATTCTGTCTCGGTTTTGTTTGGCATCGTCTTGTTGGGTTGTATTATAGTAGAAATACAGGATCAGAAATTAGTAAAAAAACAAACTGAAAGAGTGTTAAGTAAATTGTTAGAGAAATGAGGCACCTCAGAAAAGTCAAGAACAGTCAGGGCATACGTTGATACAATACAAAAATGTAGCCCATGGATTTTTAAGGAGTTGTTAAATATACCATAATGGAACCATCATGGTGAAGATTTAAAAGGGGGGAAAAGAACAGCCCAGGGACTCTGACAGTTGGCACATTGCCATTGAGGACGTTTATATCTGGTTTGCTTAGTCCAAAGACTTCAGATCAGACAAAGATAGAGGAACAAAGCTTAGGTCAGAAAAAGCCATCAGGGGCAAAGTTACAAAAGGAGACTGCTACTAACAACTTTCAATAACTAGAGGGTGTAAGTGTCCAACCAACAGCGCCTCCTCTACAGGAGACTGTTACTAACACCTTTCTATCACCAGAGTATGTAAATGTCCAAATAACAAGGCCACCTCCATATGCTAGGAGGCCCCCAAACCCCGCAGTTGATAGTTCGGTTCCTGAGACAGGATCTCAAGTATTAACATGCCCTGTATTTGAGGTAGGAGGGCAGCGAATTCACCATGCTTTAAATTTCAAAATAGTGAAGCAGCTAAAAGGGGCTGTAACAACCTATGGTCCTCAAGTACCCTTCATTGTAAGCTTGGTCGAATCCATTAACAACTTGAATATGATGCCAGTAGATTGGGCTAATATGTGTAAAGCTGTGCTAAATGGAGGTCAATACCTTTTATGGAAGGTTGCCAATGAGGAATTTTGCAAGGAGACGGCTAGGTGAAATGCAGAAGCTGGTTATCCTCAGAGAAATCTAGATATGTTGTTAGGAAAGGGACCTTATGAGGACCAGCAGCAACAAATTGCATATGATCATGGCGTATACGCACAAATTGCTGCAGAGGCGGTTAGGGCATGGAAGACTTTACAAGGACATGGAGGTTTACAAGGTCAATTATCTAAGGTAATACAAGGAGCTAATGAATCTTACACTGAATTTGTAGATAGGCTTATTCAAACAGCTACCAGAGTTTTGGGGAATACAGAACAAGCAATGCCATTAATAAAAAACTGGCTTATGACCAAGCGAATCGTAGGTGCAGAGATATCACTAGACCATGGAAACATGAAGATTTAAACACATATATTAAATTATGTAAACACATTAATGAATAAGAGGAAGTCATGGCAGCTGCAGTAAAACAGGCTTTAGATGCCAGAGACATCAATGAATAAGGGCAATTTGTGGCAGCTGCACTAAACAGGCTTTAGATGCAAGGCCAAGAACATGGTACAATTGTGAACAAACAGGACATTTTAAAAGGAATTGCTCCATAGGAAGAGGGTTTAACAAAAATAGGTACCAAAGGAGTAGAATACTGGGTATTTGCCCACGATGCCGTAGAGGGAGACATTGGGCTAATGAATGCCGTTCTCAAACCACCATAGAGGGTACTTCATTATCAAAAACGAACAAGGACTAGCTGTTTATCCACAATATCATGGAGAAAGGCACCGGGCTCCATTGCCAATAAATGGACAGGGGAGCCCAATGCTCTGGGGCCCCAAACCACAAATATACGGAGCACTGGAGGAACCCAGCAACCCCATCAGTGTAGTGCCCAGGACACATTGTGCATCAGACGCCTCATCAGACAAATCAGAGGGAGCGCAGGGTTAGACATCTGCACCTCCGTCAGATCAGTACTAACTGTAGAGATGGGGGTTCAAATCATTCACACATGGTGAAAGGACCTCTTCTCAAAGGAACAGTAGGCTTATTATTGGGACGCAGCTCTTCTAATCTAAAAGGACTTATGATAAGTCCTTGGGTAATTGATCCCGATTATGAAGGTGAAATAAAATTTATAGCCAGTTCTCCAAAGGACATATCAGTAATTTCACCAGGAGATAGAATAGCACAGTTACTAATAATACTCAGTCTGCATGATAAATTTTCCAGTCGTGCTGTAGAAAGAGGTTCCAAGGGATTAGGCTCCACAGGTGTAGATTTGGTTATGCTTTCTTTAAATTTAGATTCTCGCCCCAGGCTAAAACTAAATATTCAAGGACATGAATTTAATGGGCTACTTGATAGAGGTGCAGATGTTAGCATTGTCTCTCATCAAGAATGGCCAAAACATTGGCCATTACAACAATACACTCAAACACTTTGAGACCTAGGAGTGGCAACTAATCCCCATAGAAGTGCAATGGTATTGGATTGGAAGGATCCTGAAGAATGTGAAGGAACTATACAGCCATATGTATTGGATAATCTTCCCGTAAATTTATGGGGATGAGATGTCCTAGATCAATTAGGTTTGACATTAACAAATAACATCAATCAAAATGTACACACTATTATGGCTAGAGAAGGTTTTAGGAAAGGAAAAAGATTAGAAAAACAAGAACAAGGTATAGCAGCGCCAATACAAATAGACCAAGCAACAGACAGACATGGGTTGGATTTTCAGAAAGGGCCACTGAGACAATAAAAATTACTTGGAAATCAGAAAGACCAGTATGGCTTCTTCAGTGGACCCTGACTAAAGAAAAGATACAAGCAGCCCAGTTCCTGGTCAAACAACAATTAGCGGAAGAACATATACAACCTTCTGTATGTCCCCATTATACTTTCATTTCTGTCATCAAAAAGAAATCTGGTAAATGGAGATTATTGCAAGATTTAAGAGCCATTAATAATGAGATGGTTATTTTGGGAAATGCTCAATCAAGGATTCCTCAATTGTCTGCTTTGCCAGAAACTTGGTATGTTTTAGTTATACATATTAAAGATTGTTTTTTTTTTCATTTCCAATTCTTCTTGAGGATAGTCCAAGTTTTTGCATTTACTATCCCTGCACTGAATCATGAAGGTCCTGATCAGAGGTATGAGTGGAAAGTACTCCCTCAAGGGATGGCTAACAGCCCAACTATTTGTCATATTTATGTTAACAAAGTAATCCAGCCACTTAGAAATCAAAATCCTGAACTACAAATATTTCACAATATGGATGATGTGTTATTAGCACACAAGTTAAAAACCCATTGCTAGAATGTTATGCCACACTTACAAACTTATTAAAAAATTATAATCTAGGGATATCAATTGATAAAATACAATTAAATTTTCCAGTTAATTATTTAGGAGTTCTATTATCCTCAACCATGGTCAGTCCACCAAAAATTCAAATACGAGTAGATCAACTCAAATCAATTAATGACTTTCAGAAGTTATTAGGAGACATTAATTGGATAAGGCCTTATGTAGGTATACCAACAGGAGAGTTGGGACCTATATTTGATATCCTAAAAGGTCCATCTGATCCAAATTCACCCAGAATGTTAACGCCTGAAGCAATAAAGGCATTAAAAATCATTGAAACATATATGGGAAATATGCATTTGGACAGATTTGATAAAATAATGCCTTTATTATTTATTGTGCTACCAACAAAAAATATTCCTACAGGAGTATTTTGGCAAGAAGGTCCATTATTATGGATACATTTATCTTATTCTTCTAACACTATTATTACTAGGTATCCTGAGGCTGAGGGACAATTAATACTCATAGGAATAAAAGCAGCAAAGGGAGTGTTTGGAATTTCTCCCAATAAAATTATTACTCCATACACTCTGAATCAAATTGATGAATTAGCTAATGAGTTAAATACTTGGGCAATAATCATGTGTAAATCTAATGTTTTATTTGATAACCACTTACCATCTAATCTTTTATTGTCTTTTGGGTCATTGCATCCTGTAATTTTTCCAAAAATTACAAGAAAACTCCTATCATGAATGCTCCAAATATATTCACTGATGGGTCAAATAATGGTACAGTAGCAATAGTTACACCTGATCAAATTTTTACATTTTTAGCACCCCAAAAATCAGCTCAAAAGGTAGAGCTTAATGCAGTATTATAAGCTTTTGTGATGCTTAAAGATTCTGTGTTTAATTTATTTTCCAATAGTCAGTATATAGTTAATGCTATAGTATCTCTTGAAGATGCTGGTAGAATTTCCCCTTCCTCTACTGTTTTCTCTTTCCTTTCCAGTATACAAAGTCTAATCTGGGACAGAAAATATCCATTCTTAATAGGACATATCTGGGCACATACAGGATTGCCTGGAGCCCTTAGTTTGGGCAATGATTTAGCAGGTAAAACTACACATGACATATATACATATTTTCTGTACACTAGAAGAAGCTATAAATTTTCATAAAAAGTTCATTATCAATGCTAATACTTTACAAAAGCATTTTAAAATAACTAAGGAACAAGCTAGACAAATAATAAAACAATGTCAAAATTGTGTGACCATTTTACCACATTTTAATCTTAGAGTCAATCGTAGAGGATTGATACCTTACCATATATGGCAGATGGATGTCACACACTTGCCAGAATTTGGAAAATTAAAATATTTGCATGTTACAGTTGATACTTCTGGATTTTTGATGGGCTCCCTTCATGGGGGAAAAAAACTAAAGATGTTATAGCTCATTGCTTACAAAATTTTGCCACTGTGGTCATTCCAAAGCAGTTAAAAACTGATAATGCCCCCGGTTATACTTCTACCTCTTTTAAACCATTTTGCTCATCATTTGGCATTACTCATATATCAGGAAACCCATACAATCCACAGGGACAAGCCATAGTTGAAAGAGCACATCACACTATTAAAATGTACTCATTAAAGTAAGAAGACAGAATTGGGAAGGGATATAAATTCCCCAAAGATAAACTTAATATAACCCTTTTTACTCTAAACTTTTTAAATTTGGATTTTCAGGACTTAGTGCTGCAGAAAGGCATAAGTGTCCAAAAAATGTGTATAAGCCCGAGGTACTTTGGAAGGATATTCTAACAGGACAATGGAAAGGTCCTGACCCATTAATTTTCTGGAGTTGGAGGTCTGTTTGTATGTTTCCACAGGAAGAACAGCAGCCGATTTGGATTCCAGAGAGATTAACTAAGATCCCGACCCAGTGATTGCCTGGAGTCGGGGGTCTGTTTATGTGTTTCCACAGGGAGAACAGCAGCCGATTTGGATTCCAGAGAGATTAACTGAAGCGTTTTCAATAGACCAAAATAAGATGATTTGGCTCAAATCCATAACAGCTGATATCCAAAACTCCAGTTTGGCTATCCTTACATCTGCGACAGAACAGGGATGCTTTTTTCAATATCTATTTTATTATTGCCCTTTCTCAAATCATGAAGTTCTCTTTTGTTTTTTTTGAGCTCATACAGACCTAGGTTAATGTTTTGCTTATCAGTTCTATTTTTTGACTGTAGAGTTTTTAAACATTGCAATGATGATTTCACATGTAAAATGTTATAAGGCCTTTACTATTATATTATGTGTTGTATGTATTTATTATGTGTGCACACTTGTGTTTTGTGTTATATATTTGAATGTGCGTATGTCCATATATCACATATGATGAGTGCTAATGAAATAATATATCCATTTTTTTTATTCACGTGAATTAAATTGTTTAATTTAAATTGGGTAAACAACTGTTCAGGATTGTTTTAATATGTAAAAAAATAGGAGGTTAACAGACGTGTTTGTTTACTTTCACTTTTCCTTTTCATTATATTTAATTATTCTCTTCAAGATAACGTAAATTGTTAAGAAAATTGTTTTCTTTTAGTGCCTTCAGGAATGTTACAGAATTTTTTCTTTAGCCATTATTGCCAGAATTCCTATCTTCATCCCAGTGCCGGTGAAGACAAAGATAAAATCAATCTACAGATTCTGCAATAGCCATCACTGAACTGCTTGTAGAACTTGCCTGGATTATGTATCACTTGTATGCATTGTGAAGTCACTTGTATGCATTGTGAACTATCTGCTGGTGCAGCGAATTGTGGCAGTGTTGGGGTACTTATGCTGATGCTGTCATCAGTGATAGAATTTTTCCAATAGGAGCCATCAATTGACTTGGTGTATCTTCCCTATTCTCACTTGATAGAGGTCAGGAAACTTACAGAGGGAGGCGAAAGACTTCATCAGCAATGACTGCTCTTTTGGCAATTTTGGTTTTGGATGCACACATGGGATTTTTCTTTAGATCTATCAGGTTCTGAGAATCAAAGCCACAACCTCACACAGGGCCAAGAGGCTGATTCAGACACATCCCTTTCCAAAGTAATTAAGCAAAGAGCCACAGGTGATGCCCATTCATTTCAATTTGAAAACTGTTTTCTTCAGGCTCCACAAAGGGGTGGCCTGAGGCAAAGACATTCCTAACATTCAGGGCAAGGGAACCATAGGTAAGCAAATTGCCCAAAGCAGGGTTTCTCCACTGAGACTTTTCTGGTTACACTGATCTCTGAGGTTTCTGAGATGTTCCCATTCCCTTCAGCTATCCAGTACATGGCTATGTCACAGAGTTTGGAGGTGGTACATATCTTGGACACAAAACCATGAGCCTATTCTGGAGAGAGACCAGAAATCAGGAGGTGAACAGGAACTTAGGAAGATAGTAGGTGTTGTCTATCCATAAGGCAAGCCGCAGTCCATTCATAAAAAGGGCAGAATAAATGCCTGGAAGCTTCCTACTAGTCAGGACACCTCCATTGATGTATTCGCTTTTCTAATAACTACAACCACGGACACAGTGGATACACAGACATAGAAAAACTCGCCTTCTCAAACGACTTACTAGAAACAGTTGACTCCAAACCAAACAAACAACCTTTGCTACCTATTCTCAGAACATGAGACAAAACCACGAACACACACCCACACCCACTAAGGCACCTCATTCCCACAACAAGGTCTGTGACTATCCGGAGTGTCCTCTGACTGGTGGACCATACTATGTTCCCCCAAAATGGCCTGTCCTTTATCAGATCAGGTCCCTTTTGCCAACTCTGTTAAGTTGTCAGGAGCCAGCAATGAGCCACTACCTGCTTCCTCAGGAAAGGCCCCTCTTCAGAGTTCTCCTAGCATTTGGTCATCCTCACATCAGGAGGTACCAAGAAAGACTGACTCTGTCCTTGGAAAATTCAAACAAGTGTGCCCACTGGGAATGGGACTGGCACTGGCTCTGGGTGGCTGGCTTCCTGGATCCCAAGTTCAGAGAGTTCCATCACCAAGGAAGTGAGGTAGGTCACTTCCTTCAGGAACTGAATGAGGTCAATACCTTGGCAACCACTTTCTCCTAACAGTTGTTTACAAGGGTCCCATGAGATGGAGGCTGCCCCTACTTTCTCTGACTCAGTCATAAGTTAGAATGGTATATCAACCACAGGCACCATGGAACAGCTCTCCACACAGGCCTGGTTTTGTCCATCTTCTCTACATTAAGAACAGAGCGACTGATTCAGACACAATACTTCATCCTGACCGGTTTTTTTGCCATGGAAGATGATTTTGTGCTCTCAGGTCCTTCATAGCTGCCTAAGTCTTCTCCAGGGATCATTTCTGCATGGACCTTTGAGGATTTTAGCAGGTGGAAGATCCCCTACATACCTGTATTGTAAGACCAACTCTGTCCCTGCTCTACTGTAAAGATAGATTGATGGAACAGTGTATGCTTAGGGTTAATAACAAGTTTGATTTGGCTTAGGAATCATTCTGTGCAATGAATAATGGTTTTGGGAACCTGTGATATTTACAAGAATATATAGGTGAAATATAAGTATGAACACAGAAATCTAGGTAAGATTTGACGCCCAGAAGTGCATTGGGCCCTTGATTGAAATACTCAGCTTTGAATTATATTCTGCACAGATGTCTCAGATAAATTGATATACAATGGCATAGGACCTTGTACCTTGGATGATTGAATGTCAAAAAGAACATCCAGTCAGAAGGATAGTCAGTAGGATTAGGAAGATATTCATAGGTTTAGAAAGCAGAGTGAGTATAGGATTTGAACCAAACGTTCTATAACAGTAGGGTTTCGGGTAGAGAATGAATGTAAATATCAACACATGTGAAGAGCCAGTCACATTGATGAACTCTGGAAAGTATGTAGGAAACCATATATCAATAGAGACATTAGGAAATCAGGCAAAGTATAAAGTACGTGATAGGATCAGGCATTTTCAACAGTGTTGAGGTTGAATATATAATCTTAGGAAGAAACAAATATGTAGTCACCAATAAAATTGACATTTGATAGCATTAGGCAACCTGGACATAGATGTTTTTAGTAATCCATACTCACTTTCCATTTAGACTTCGGTACAAACATAAGTGTGAACTTTGCATTTTGTGAAAGAAGTCTCATGAAAAGACCAGTCATGAAACCCTGTGGAAAACATGTTTTCTGAATTAGGAAGTGATGAAAAGTAAAACAAAATGCCTATAAATTTCTGAACTAGTGGATTAAATATATATCCTATCATGTGCATTAACTGAAGAAAAAGAAATGTACCAGTATTGAATAAAAATGAATGACAAAATACACATAACGTCCCATAGGAATCTACTTGCATTGATATAAAACTGTGTCAGTTACTGCAGAAATATTAGGATTTGTATGCACCATTTATTGTTAGTTTTCAGTAATAGGAATCAAATATGTAGTTCAGGTGGATGAATATTTCTCAGAATAATCTTGTGAAAAGTTGATTATTAATCCACATACATGAATATGAATGAATTTACGGAGTGTATAATAAGACACATATATTTCATATTTTGAAAAATCTGTAGAGTGTGTGTGTATATATATATAAACATACACACACACACACACACACGCATGCACACAAACAGACATTAAAAAGTAGCAATATATGCCAATTGAAATTCACCACGAAATATATGTCATCCACAGATCCAAATAAATTTGTTTTACTGAACATGGATTCATGTATAATTTTATTGTACTAGGAAGCTCATCAATAGTTTGAATTTTCAGTTTCAACAGCGTTTAGGAGGAGTGATCTCTTCTCACAATTTGTGTCTGCCAAGTCAGCCACCTCACAAGAATGTACGTGTGGTACCAGGTAGGATTCTATATGTGCATATAAAAATACATGTGCTGAATAGGATACAGAGAAAGGTAGACAGGAATTCACATATTTGTTAACTTTAAAAACACTTGGAGAACCATTTCAACAAAAAATTGACTAGATTTATAACTCCTACCCTATATAATGAAAAAGGCAATTCCAATGATACACCATTCCTCCTCTGAACTGCTTGTATTTCTATTCTGTTTGGGTTAATTTTCTCCATCATATTAGAATTAGTAGTCAGAGTCTAGTTGGCATGGGTTTGTGTCAGGGATTCAGTATTTTGAATGAAAATTTGGAAAATGATTCCAATGTTTATGCAAATATATGCTACAAAAGTATCTTCCCACTCTCATCCATAACAATGCCTTGAGATTACCTTGGTCCCAAGTTAGACACAATTAGAGGAGAAGAGTTAGAAAATCTGTGAATACATATCTGGAATCAAATATGCTCACGAGTTCACAAACTTGGAGGTGGTAGAGGAGATTCCAAAAGTAAGGGACAGGGTAAACACTCCACAAACATGGAGCTCTGCTGGACTAAAGACTTCTTGAGGAACTGCCTCTGAGGTTGGGCACTTGAAATATATGTTGTAGTCAGGAGATTCAGCTTCCTTTGTAGTGAGACCATCAAATCTGGGTATGCTTCTATGTGACCTGGAATACATGATTTCTTATTTTCCAATAAACATGAGGAAGCTGTATTTAATTTTCTGTTTGTAGGTAAACTGTGGCCACTGGGGGCTAATTGTCTACTCTTGTGGACTCTGAAGCCATTTGGTCATCCTCCAGTTTTCCTGGTGTTGCTTGCTGCTGCACTGGGAGTTTCGTATTTGCTTCACGAATTACAAGGAATTCACCTGGGACAAAGTGCTGGAGGGAGTTCTGTCACCTGTGGTGAGTCAGGGTCTGCAGAAGAATGTACCAACCAGGCTTCTATTCCACATAGCTTGCCTCCTTGACCATAGCAACCGGATTCTGAACATTGGCCTGAAACCTCTCCATATAACAAGATACCTTTACATAGAAGTGTCTGCTGGATGCATCATGTCAGTCACAAGCCAATTGGAAGCCAATGGCAGATCCACAGGGCCCCACCACAGATGTTTTTTTATCACACACCTGCCCATCACTGCACTAGGCCCACTACTCAGCAGGGTCCAACTTCCTGGAATCTCTGTTATACACCATTTTCATGAAACTCAGTCAATCAAGTCACTGTCCTGCATAATCATGTTCAGCAACAGGACAACCAAAGTTTCTCCAGTGCCATCTGGTCATGGGAATTTCAAAAATTTCATGGTATTTATCTAGCAATTTTTCAAGGATGAAGTTGGCAGCATGTGTGTTTCAATTTATTCAGGGACCATTAAATGTTGTGGAAGTTCATTTCAAATGAAGTTCTGGAGAACTCTCACAGGCAAGGTTTCCCAAAGATTGGCCAAAGGGTCACATAAATCCAGGCCCATTGAGGTCTACAATGTAACGTCCATGTGTGTTTTGACTCTCAACTAAGACTGCCAAGTCGTTAAGAATAAAATCATGTAATATCAAGCCTGAGATTCCCAGTGGTCTCTGGAAAGCCACCCTGGGCCTAGATCTCAGTTTCCAAGGGTGACTCTCATGCTTGGCCTTCTAAAATCCCAACTCAATTCATGGCAATACTTCTCTAAGTTCAGTTCCTGTACTCAGTCTCTAAGGGAATCACACCAGAGTTCAAACTCAGGTGGACTCAGTCATCCCTTTCAACTGCCACAAAAGTAACCACAATTAATACCAAAACACTCCCACATGGCCCTCACCTTCTTCCATATAGACACTCATCATAACCTCTGACTGTAGATTTCCATGAGGAATGCAGCCCAAGACAGTGTCCAAAATATGCTTTCTTGCCCCTCATTTACCTAAATTCTGAGTGACCTGGACACCCTTCCTGTGAACCAGGAGTGATCAAATAGGCCTGCCGTTAATACTGATCCACTTCTCAAATTTGAGACCTACTGACTGTGGGGTTTAGATTCTTTATGTGAATTGGAGTCATGAGAAAACCCAACCACCTATGTGCTAGCCTCTGCAGGGAATTGAAGAACTCATTTGACCTAAAGGATCCCTATTCTCAATTGATTGATGTCAGAAACCTTACAGAGGAAGGCGAAAGACTTCATCCACAATGACTGCTCTTTTGCTATTTTGGTTTTGGATGCACACATGGGATCTTTCTTTAGATCCATCAGTTGCTGAGAATCTAAGCTACAGCCTAACACAGGGCCAAGACGCTGATTCAGACACATCTCTTTGCAAAGCAATTAAGCAAAGAGCCACAGCTGATGCCCATTCTTTTTTATTTGAAAAAGGTTTTCTTCAGACTTCACAAAGCGTTTTCCTTAGGCAAAGACCTTCCTGACATTCAGGGAAACAGAACAATAGGTAAGCAAAAGGCCCAAAGCAGGGTTTCTCCAATGAGACTTTACAGGTCACACTGGTATGTGAGTTTTCTGAGATGCTCGCCATTCACTTCAGGTATTCAGTACATGGCCATGTCACAGAGCATGGAGGTGGTACATATCTTGGATACAAAACCATAAGCCTATTATGGAGAGTGACCAGATTTCTGGAAGAATACAGGAACTTAGGAAGATCGTAGGTGTTGCCCATCATTATGGGAAGCCGCATTCTATTTATAAATTGGGCAGCATGAATGCTGGTAAGCTTTCTAAAAGACAGGACACATCTATTGATGCTTTCTCTTTTCTAATATCTACAATCACGGACACAGTGGGATACAGCGACACAGAAACACTCGCATTGTCAAATGACTTACTAGAAACAATTCCCCCCAAACCAAACAAACCTCATTTCCTACCTCTTCTCAGAACATGAGCCAAAACCACAAACCCACACCCACACCCACAAAGGCACCTCTTTCCTCCAAGTAGGTTGTGACTATTTGGAGTGTCCTCTGACTGTGGGCCATTCTAGGTTCCCCCAAAATGGCCTGTCCTGTCTCAGATTTTGTGTCCTTTGCCAAGTCTCTGAAGTTGTCAGGAGCCAACAGTGAGCCACTACCTGTTTTCTCAGGAAAGGCCCCTCTTCAGAGATTTCCTGCCATTTGGCCATCCTAACATCAATAGGTACCAAGAAAGACTGACTCTGTCCTTGGGAAATTCAAAAAGTAAAACCACTGAGACTGGGACTGGGGCTGTCAATGTTTGACTGGCTTCCTGGATCGCAAGTTCACAGAGTTCCATCACCAAGGAAGTGAGGTGAGGTCACTTCCGTCAGGAATTGAATGAGTTCACTGCCTTGGCAACCAATCTGTCCTAAGAGTTGCTTCCAAGCTTCCCATGAGATGGAGGCTGCCCCTGCTTCCTGTGACCCTTTCACAAGTTAGAATGGTATATCACCCATAGGCACCCAGGAGCAGCTCTCCACACAGGTATCATTTGGTCCATCTTCTCTACATTAAGAATGGAGAGGCTGATTCAGACAGAACCCTTCACCCTGACCAGGTTGTTTTCCATGGAAGATGACTTTTGCACTCTCAGGTCCTTCAGAGTTGCCTACATCTTCTCCAGAGATTATATCTGCATGGACCTTTGAGGTTATCAGCAGGTGGAAGATTCCCTATATTCCTGTATTGTAACACCAACTCTGTCCCTGCTCTTCTGTAACGTTAGATTGAGGGAACCATGTATGGTTAGGGTTAATAACATGTTTGATTTGGGTTAGGAATCATTATGCTGAATAAATAATGGTATTGGGAACCTGCAATATGTATAAAAATATATAGGTGAAATATATGTATAAAAACAGAAATCTAAGTAACATTTGAAGCCCATAAGGGCACTGGGCCCTTGATTGGGATACTTAGCTTTGAAAAAATTGATATACAATGGCATAGGAGCTTGTACTTTGGATCATAGAATGTAGAAGAGAAGATTCAGTCAAAAAGGATAGTCGGTAGTGAAAGGTTAATAAAATAGGTACTTGTCACTTACTGTTTTTCTGTATGCTTAACAAAACACTGTTGAAATCTTGAGAACTCTTTGCTAATCTTGTTCCCAGAATGTGCTGTCCCCAACTGCCAAAGTGTAGAATGTACTCCCTCACCCGGTTGCATGCAAACCGACCACTCGCCCTGACCCATCAGTATACTTCCCTCCCTGCCCTCTCCAAGGAAAATATATATGTTCTGCTTAAACTGTTCTCAGGGCTCTCTGCTCTATTCAAGTGAGCTCCGAGCCCCAGCATGCTGGACCCAGAATAAACCCTTTGCTGTTGGATAAGACAGTCTGTTAGTGGTCTCTTCCTTCCATGCTCACCCGACCTTTACATATGGAGATTCCACCGAGTTTTGGCAGCGGCGGACAAAAGACCCTAACGGGTTCCTCTTGGGTTAAGTAAGGTGCCTCCTTCTTGTTTCAGTGTTAAGGTTAGTGCTGGGCAAAATGGCTGTCGATGAAGAGCGTGAGTTCTCTCCGATGGTGGCTGACAGACGTGTCACAGAGCCACAGGCCACGTCCCTGGGGAACTTCCCAAAGACTCGGGAAATCGAGGAACAATAGTCTCCTCGACTCAGTAATATTTTGTATCTCATTCGGAATTGCCAGCCCATTGGGTTTTGCTGGCTACTCAGTCCTGGTCTCAGTTTTGGATGTCCATTGAATGTCTTTATTGTCTTGTCTTGTCTGTGTCCTGTGTCTTGCATTCACTCTTTGTGTATCTTTCATTATGGGACACAGCACTTCAATGCCCCTGTCCCTGACCCTTGATCACTGGACCAAAGTCCGCTTAAGGGCTCAGAATCTTTCTTTTTTATTTAAACGCTGGACCTTTCAGAATCTCTGTGCCTCAGAATGGCCCACCTTTGAATTTGGATGGCCCCTAGAAGGATCTTTCTACTTCCCACTAATTTAAGAAGTCAGAGATATTGTCTTTCACCGAGGCACACATAGCCATCCGGATCAACAGCCATATATCTTAACTTTGCTGGACCTCTGCAAATCTCCTCCTCAATGGGTGAAGCCTTTCTTTGTCCCTTCCCCTGCTCCTACTCCTTCCCCCATGATCTCTCAAACCCTCTGCTCCTCCTCCTCCTCCACCCTTTGTAATCCCTGAGTCAAAAGATTTGACTCTTCTGGACTCTATTCCCCCTTATTATACCCTGCCTTCGTCCCCCAACCACCAACACCCTCTAAGTGATTCCCCTGCAGCTGACTCAGCCTCTCTACCACTGGAGGAATCTAAGCTGGCCCAGCGCCCTCCAGATAACTCCCCCGCAGCACACACAGCCCCTCCTCCGCAGGAGGAAGCTAGCCCAGCTAAGGAAACTTGATGGTGGTGAATGATTGAAAACCCTGGAACTCCTGTGATGCTCCCACTATGTCTCTATAGACCATTGATTGACGAAGGCCATGGGGGGAAAATGCAAGCCTACAAATATTGGCCTTTCTCCTCTTCCGACCTATATAACTGGAAATATAACAATCCCCCTTTTTCCGAGGACCCCACAGGGCTCACAGGTCTGGTTGAATCATTGATATTTTCACATTTTCCTACTTGGGATGACTGTCAACAATTCCTAGGGACTCTTTTCACGACAGAGGAACAAAAGAGAATCTTCCTGGAAGCTATAAAAAAATGTCCTCCGACCAGATTGGAGAGTGATACATCTTCCCAACTTAATCAAAGCTGGTTTTCCTTTGAAACAACCCAACTGGGACACCAACACCATTGAAGTTAGAAAGCATCTGTCCACTTATCGCCAGGTTCTAATAGTGGGCATCCGAGTGGCCACTAGGCGACCAACTAATTTGGCCAAGGTAATAGAGATTATTCAAAGGCCTGATGAATCTCCCTCTATGTTTCTAGAGAGAATTATGGAGGCAAGTAGGAGATATACTCCTTTCGATCCTCAGGCAGAGGATCAAAAGGCATCTGTCATGATGGCCTTTATTGGGCAAGCTGCCCTGGATATTAAAAGAAAGTTACAATGCTTAGATGGATTACAAGATATGACTTTGAGAGATTTAGTCAGAGAAGCCAAGAAAATATACCTTAAGAGAGAAACTGAGGAAGAGAATGAAGCAAAGTGAGGATAAAAGAAACAAAAGACAGAATAAGGCGTTGACTAAGGTCCTGGTCACAACAACAAAAGGGCCAGAAATTAAGAAACAGGGAGACAGGAAGGGATACCTGGTCCCATGCCAGAGGCCACCCCTGGCCTCAGATCAATGTACCTACTGTACAAAAAAAAGGACACTGGGCCAAAGAGTGCACTAGAGAGGGACAGCCACGCCAGTCAGCCATTCTGACTCTGGAGGATGACTATGAAAGTCGGGGCTCAGATCTCCTCCCCGAGTTCAGGGTAACTTTTGAAGTGGAGGGGACCCCAGTAATCTTTGAAGTGGATAAAGGGGCAATATACTCATCCCTAGTGTCACATTGGGCCCTCTATCAAATAAAAGGTCTCTAGTTCAAGGGGCTAATGACAGTAAATATCGGGCTTGGACAACTAAGAGGACCATGGACCTGGGGAAAGGAAAAATCCATCACTCCTTCCTAGTAATCCCAGAATTCCTAGCCCCATTGATGGGCAGAGATCTGCTCACCAAGTACCGGGCCAAAATAACTTTTAACCCTGAAGGCCCCCAAGTGGAAATTCTAAATCCTTCACTAAAAACTCCTATAGTCACAGCTCTAAATATGTCAGTAGAAAATGCACATCAACTCACTCACCTTGGTTCAAAGAAACTGCAGGTATTTCTGAAGTATCAAGAACAGAGTTTTCCACTAACTGACTCACAGCAAAAAGAAATAACTAAATGGGTAAAAAAAGCCTGTCGAGTCCATCAATTGGTAAATGCTTACCCTTCCAAGCTTCCTGCAGGAAAGCACCTACGAGGAACCAGACCAGGACAATTCTGGACAGTTGACTTTACTGAAATTAAGCCAGCAAGGTATGGACATAAATATCTTCTAGTCTTTGTAGATACATTTTTAGGATGGATTGAAGCCTTCCCCACTAAAAGAAAAAAGAAAAGAAACAGTGCAAATGGTGGTCAAGCAGATCCTGAAAGACATTTTTCAAAGATACGGCCTGCCAAAGGTAATACGGTCTGATAATGCACCGGCGTTCGTGGCCCAAGTAAGTCAGGGGTTAGCCAGGAACCTGGTGATTCATTGGAAGTTTTATTGTGCTTACAGACCCTAGAGTTCAGGACAGGTAGAAAGAATGAATAGAACCATTAAAGAGACCTCAACAAAATTAAGCTTAGAGACCAGCATAAATGATTGGACTATGCTCATGCCTTATACAATGTTTCGTGCAAGAAATACGCCCTCTGTTTCTTTGAGTAACCACACCCCCTGTGAATATCTAGGGTGCCTCTTCTCCAGTAATGAACCAAAGCCCAACTCTAAGACCTAACGATCCCTTTCACACCCCCTTGCTTGACAGACTTAAAGCTCTTGAAAGATCTCAGTGATACCTGTGGAAAAAGCTGGCCACTGCCTACCAAACTGGGGACGAGGGGACTCCACATCGATATCAAGTAAGAGATTCATCTACGTAAGATGATATCAGGTGTCATCCCTGGAACCCCACTGGAAAGGACCATACCAGGTGGTACTTATAACATCTACAGTGGTAAAGGTAGACGGAATCATTTCCTGGATCCTTGCCTCTCATCTCAAGCCTGCGCCCTGTCCACACTCTGGCTGGAAACTGGAAAAGACTGGTAACACTTTCAAATTGCATATTCACCATGTGGATAAGCCTATAGACTCTCCACTCGGCCACAAGTAGTCCTAACCCTCATCAGCCCGTTCAGCAGCGTTGGCTGATCACAAATTCTACTGGAAAAGAAGTATAATCTATCTCGCATACAGCCCACTTAGGGACCTGGTGACCATCTCTCCACCCAGACATTTGTCAGCTGGCTATAGGTCTTTCCTAATGGGATATCCCTGATGAAGAGGATCCCACTAAAATTCCATTAAATCCCTTCCTTACCATAGATAATGGAAACAAACATTATGGATGTAGGGACACATGAGCCAGATGCAGGTTGGCTAGCCTAGATTACTGTGTTTACCCGGCCGACTGTCAAAGCCATAAACAGCCATGGCTGTGTAGGGGAAAAGCCGACTTCTTCTGTAAGTCATGGGGATGTGAGCATACAGGGGCTGCCTGATGGAACCCAAACTCCGCATTAAATTCAGTACACAGCATTGGCCATATTACGAATTAGAAAACAAAAACTGATGGCAACCAGAGGGGACTCTAGATCCTCAAATCCTGTGTGACCTTTTTAACATCTGCTGGTGCTCAAAAGGGTAAAAGGAGATTCCACTATGTAGAGGCCTTTTCCCTTCTTTGCTCACATCCTGAACTATGCTTATCCAATAGATCCTCACCTTCAGCCTTCTGCTCCAGAGTCTCTGCTGTCACTCCCACCTCAGCAACCTGATTTCTCCACTACAATTATTAGATCAAAAACCCATATCTCTGCTGGTTCTCAGACCATTGCCCCCTTGCTGACGTAGCAGGTACTGAGGTACCCCTCCACCCACTCACTCCTCTCTTCTCCTGTCAGTGCCCGCACCGGGTCCCACCAGGTCCTCTTACCAACTAACCCAAAGCTCAAACCAGCTGAGGAGAGCCCTCAGACCCATATCCAAGATGTAATGAAAATGGCCTTTAAAGTTGCTTTGTCATCACTGAAAACAGTTTACTAAGAATTTAAAGTCCCTAACATGTGTTTTGGGATACTCACAACCATCTTCTTCTTTGCTCTACCTGTTCTACTGCTCAAATATTTGTTGCTAGGAAAATTCCAAACCACTTTCCAATTATTTTTTTACATCTCTCTTTTCTCATTCTCAGATACTCTGAGCTGCTCTCAGCCCCACCTTCTCCGTCTTTCCCCTCTGTACCAGGCCCACAGAAAAGTCTTTAACTGACCTTCTCCAGAAGTCTTCACCATGGCTGACTTTAGGACTTTCAGCAAAAGAGTCCCTATAAAAAAGTTCAATGTAGTTAAACTTCCTATTTTCATGTTGCCCTGTTCTACTTGGCCACTGGCTAAAAAAATTAGCACTCCTAATCAAGACACCCCCTTACTAGTTTTTCACAAAAATATGTGAACAAGGCCTCTAGCCTTGACATGGGGCTTCACAGAGATGGCTACATTTCTAAGTTAACGAAGTTAGCAACTGGGCTCCGTGGTAACAGCTGGCAATGGGAAAATAAGAAAGGGAAAAAAAGCTCTTTCCCTCCCAGGTGTCCTTGAAAAGTTAACTTGCCCAGAACCGAGGAAAAAACAGAAACAAAACTGCTTTTTTCAACTTCTGCAGACTGTGAACTTCTGAGCCCCTTCCATTACATGTTGGGTACAAAATTCTGAAACTACCTAAACTTGGGTTTCAGAGGATTACTTGATTACAACAGAATCAATGCCCTCTGAATCTGGTTGCCACCAAATAGGACTGTTTCCCTGTCTTCAGTGCTATCTTAGGTGAGTTGCCTTGTCCGTCCCTACTACAGCATGATTCTATATACTTAAACATTGTTAATGTTTTCATGAAATGGTCAACAGATGTGATTAATTGTGTAATCGTGCAGATGTTTCCCAGAGTGCTCTATCACAATGTAGGTTCATTTGAAGATCAAATAGGGGGGCATTCAACCCGGTTCCACTGAAAATATATATCCCTCAACTTAGCCATCATATTAGGAATAGAAATTGCTCCACTGGTGGCCACGGGAACCACTGCCTTTGTCCATGGGACTCAACAAATGACGCAACAAATGACAGCAATAGACCAAAACTAAGATATTAGAAACCTCCATCAGAGCTTTGCATGAGTCTTTTACCTCTCTCTCTGAAGTTGTTTTTCAGACCACTTGAGGGTTGGACCTCCTTGTCATGAGAGAAGGGGCCTCTGTGCTGCATTGAGAGAAGAAAATTGTTTGTATGCCGAGCATACTGGAGTTGTAATAAAATCTAAGAGTAAATTAAAAAGATTCCTTGAAAAGTATCAAAGAGATAGAGAGGCCCAAAAAAGGTGGTTTGAGTCTTGGTTCACACAGTCTTCCTGGTTAACTACGTTTTTATCAACCCTGGCCGGTCCAATAATAATCCTCATATTATTGCTAACTATTAAACCCTGTTTTCTCAACCGTGTAATTTCTTTTCTCCAGGCTCAAATTGGACGAGTTAAACTTATGGTAATACCCCACTAGTATACATAGAATGTGACACCCCCCAATGATCTTTTTTATGATTAAAAGTAGCCAGAAGAAGAAGTGGGGAATAAAAGGTTAATAAAATAGGTACTTGTCACTTCCTGTTTTTCTGTATGCTTAACAAAACACTGTTGAAATCTTGAGAAATTCTTGCAAATCTTGTTCCCAGTATGTGCTGTCCCCAACTGCCCAACTGCAAAATGTGCTCCCTCACCCAGTTGCACGCAAATCGCCCACTCGCCCTGATCCATCAATAAACTTCCCTCCCTGCCCTCTCCAGGTAAAGTATATAAGCTCTACTTAAGCGATTCTCAGGGCTATCTGCTCTATTCAAGTGAGCTCTGAGAACCAGCATGCTGGACACTCAATAAACCCTTTGCTGTTGCATGAGATAGTCTGTTGGTGGTTTCCTCCTGCGAAGCTCGCCCGACATTTACTATAATGATTGAAAGTAGAAGAGAACATCCAGTCAAAAAGGGATTGTTGATAGAAATAGGAAGATAGTACGTTTAGGAAGAAGTGTGAGTATAGGATTTGGAACAAAAGTTCGTTAGCTACAGGGTTTCGGTTACAGAGTGATTGTTAAAGTCAGCACAGGTGAAGAGTCAGTCACAATGATGAACTTGGGAAAACATGAAGTAAAGCAGATATAAATAGAGACATTACAAAATAAGGCAAAGTATAAAGTGAGTGATAGGATTAGACATTTTGAACAGGGTTGAGTTTGAATACATAATTTAGGAAGAAACAAATATGTAGTCACCAATAGGATTGACATTTGAGAGCATTAGGCAAATTTCAGGTGGATGAATATTTCTGAGAATAATCTTGTGAATAGTTGATTATAAATCCACATACATGAACATGAATGAATTTAGGGAGTGTACATAAGACACATATATTTCATATTTAGAAAAATCTGGAGAGTACACACAGACAAAAAAAGTAGCAATATATGTCAATCAAAATTCATCATAAAATATATATCATCCACAGATCCAAAAATATTCATTTTACCTAACATGGATTTATGTATAATGTTGTTCACCTAGGAAGCTCACCCATTGTTTCAATATTCAGTACCAACAGGGTTTAGTAGGAGTGATCTCGTCTCACAATTTGTATCTGCCAAGTAAGCCAAATCACAAGAACAAACGTGTGGTACCAGGTAGGATTGTATATGTCCATATTAAAATACACATGCTGAATAGGCTACAGAGAAAGGGAGACAGGAATTCACATGTTTGTTAACTTTAAAAATACATGGAGAACTATTTCAACAAACAATTGACTAGATTTATAACTCCTACTCTGTATCATGCAGAAGGGAAGTCCAACTATACACCGTGCCTCCTCTGAACTACTTGTATTTCTATTCTGTTTGGGTTATTTTTCTCCATCATATTAGGATTAGTAGTCAGAGTCTGGTAGGGTATGGGTTAGTGTCAGGGATTCAGTATTTTGAATGGAAAACAGGAAATTGAATCCAATGTGTATGCAAACATATGCTACAGAAAAATCTTTCCACTCTCATCCAGAACAATGCCTTGACATTACCTTCGCCTCAAGAAAAACACAATTAGAGGAGAAGAGTTAAAAAATTTGTGAATACCTATCTGGATTGGAAAATGCTCCCGATTTCACATCATTGGAGTTGGTAGAGGAGTTTCTAAAAGTAATGGACAGGGTAAACACTCCACAAACCTCGAGCTCTGCTGGCCTAAATATTTTTGAGGATCTGCCTCTGAGGTTGAGCACTTGAAATATATGCTGTTGTCAGGAGCTTTAGCTTACTTTGTAGTGAGACCATCAAAGCTGGGTCTGCATCTATGTGATCTGGATGACATGGTTACTTACTTTCCAATGAAATGAGGCAACAGTGCCTAATTCTCTCTTTGTAGGTAAACTGTGGCCTCTGAGGGCTAATTGTCTCTTCGTGTGGACTGTGAAGCCATTTGGCCATCCTCTAATTTTCGTGGTGTTTTTGCTGCTGCTCTGGGAGTTTGGTATTTGCTTCACAAAATACGAGTTCAAATGGGACACAGTACTGGAGGAGTTCTGTCAGGTGTGGGGGGAAGGGTCTGGAGGAGAATGCACCAAACAGTATTTTATCCCACGCAGCTTGCCCCCTTGACAATAGCAACATGATTCAGAACATTGCCCTGAAACCTCTCCATATAACAAGATTCCTTTACATATAAGGGTCTGCTGGCTACACCATGTCAGTCACAAGCCATTTGGAATCCAATGGTAGATCCTCATGGCCCTACCACTGATGTTTTATCAAACACCTGCACACCACTGCTCTGGGCCACTACTCAGCAGGATCCAACTCACTGGCATCTCTGTTCTAAACCATTTTCATGAAACCCAGTAAATCTAGGTACTGTCTGGTATACTCATGATCAGCAACAAGACATCCAAAAGTTTTCCAGTGCCACCTGGTCATGGGAATTTCAAAAATTTCATGGTATTTATCTAACCATTTTTCAAAGATGAAGTTGGAGTCACTGTGGGTTTCAATTCATTCAGGAATCATTAAATGGTGAGGAAGCTCATTTCAATGAAAGCTCTAAAGAACTCTCACAGGCAAGGCTTCTGAAAGAGTGCCCAAAGAGGCCACATAAAGCCAGGCCCATTGAGGTCTACAAGGTGAGGCCCATGTGTGTTTTGACTCTCAACTCAGCCTGCCAAGTCTTTAATAATAAAATCATGTTATATCCTGGCGGAGATTCCCAGTGCTCTGTGGAAAGCCACCCTGGGCCTAGATCTCAGTTTCCAATGGCGACTCTCATGCATGGCCTACTAAAATTCCAACAAAATTCATGGCAATATTTCTCTGACTTTAGTTCCACAACTCAGTCTCTAAGGGGAATCACACCAGAGTTCAAGCCCAGGTGGACACAGTCATTTTTTCCAACCGACACACAAATGACCAAAATTATAACCAAAACACCTCCACATGACACTAATCCTCTTCCATGTAGAGACTCATCCTCACCTCTGGCGAAGGTTTCTATGAGGGGCGCAGCCAAAGACAGTTTCCAAAATAAGCTCGCTTGCCCCTCATTTGCTAAAGTCAGGGTGGCCTGGACACCCTTCCTGTGAACCAGGAGTGACAAAATAAGCATGCCTTTAATACTGCTCTGTTTCTCCAATTTGAGCCCTACTGATTTTCAGATATAGATTCTTTATTTCATTTGGAGTCATGTGAAAACCCAAGCACCACTGCAGGGCTTGGAAGAACTCACTTCATCCAAAGAATCCCTATTCTCACTTGATAGAGGTCATGAACCTAACAGAGGAAGGCAAGTGACTTCATCCACAATGACTGATCTTTTTGCAATTATGGTTTTGGATGGACACAAGCGATCATTCTTTAGATCCATCAGGAGCTGAGAATCTAAGTCACAGCCACACATAAGACCAAAAGGCTAATTCAGCCACATCCCTTACCAAAGCAATTAAGCAAAGAGCCACAGATGATGCCCATTCATTTCCATTTCAAAACTGTTTTCCTCAGGCTTCACAGAGGGGTGGCCTGAGGCAAAGGCCTTCCAGACATTCAGGGCAACAGAAAAATAGTTAAGCAAAAGATCCAAAGTAGGGTCTCTCCTCTGAGACTTTCCTGGTCACACTGATATTTGACATTCAGGGCAACAGAACAATAGTTAAGCAAAAGATCCAAAGTAGGGTCTCTCCACTGAGACTTTCCTGGTCACACTGATATCTGAGTTTTCTGAGAATCTCGCCATTCTCTTAAGCTATCCAGTACATGGCCATGTCACAGGGCTTGGAGGTGGTACATATCTTGGAAACAAAACCATGAGCCAATTCTGGAGAATGGCCAGAATTCAGGAAGAAAACAGGAACTTAGGTAGGTAGCAGGTGTTGCCCATGGATAAGACAGGTTGCATTCCATTCATTAATTGGCCAGGATGAATTATGGGAAGATTTATACTAGACTAGACATATATTAATGCATTATCTTTTCAAATGTCTACAACAACGGACACAGTGAAATACACAGACATAGGAACACTAGTCTGGTCAAACGACTTACTAGAAATAGTCCACTGCAAACGAAAAAACCGACTTTCCTACCTATTCTCAGAACATGAGACAGAACCACAAACACACACCCACTCCCACAAAGGCACCTCCTTCCCTCAAGTAGGTCTGTGACTATCCAAAGTGTTCTCTGACTTGTGGGCCATACTATCTTCTCCCAAAATGGCCTGTCCTCTATCAGATCTGGTTTCCTTGGCCAACTCTGTGAAGGTGTCAGGAAAAAGTGGTGAGCCACTACCTGCTTTCTCAGGAAAGGTCCCTCTTCAGAGCTCTCCTCCATTTGTCCTTCCTCACATCAGCAGGTACCAAAAAAGACTGACTCTGTCCTTGTTAAATCCAACCAAGTGAGCCCACTGATACTGGGACTGGGACTGCTTCTGGGTGCCTGACTTCTTGGATACCAAGTTCAGAGAGTTCCATCACCAAGGAAATGAGGTATGTCACTTTCTTTGGAACTGAATGAGGTCACTGCCTTGGCAAACACTTTGTCCTAAGAGTTGCTTCCAAGGGTCCCATGAGATGGAGCCGGCCTCTACTTTTGTGACACTTTCACTAGTTAGAATGGTATATCAACCAGAGGAACCTGGGAACAGCTCTTCACCCAGGCCTGGTATTGTCCATCTTCTCTACAATAAGAAGAGAGAGGCTGATTCAGACACATCCCTTCATCCTGACCAGGTTGTTTGCCATGGAAGATGACTTTTGCTCTCTCAGGTCCTTTATACCTGCCTAAATCTTCTCCACGTATCATTTCTGAATGGACCTTTGCGGTTCTCGCAGGTGGAAGGTACCCTAATTTCCTGTATTGTAAGAACAACTCTTTCCCTGCTCTTCTGTAAAATGAGATTGAGGGAACAGTGTATGTTTCGGGTTAATAACAGGTTCGATTTCAGTTAGGAATCATTCTGTGCGATGAATAATGGTATTGGGTACCTACGATATTTATAAGAATATAGAGTTGAAATAAATGTACAAAAACAGAAATCTAAGTAAGATTTGAAGGCCAGAAATCATTCGGCCCTTGACTGGGATACTTAGCTTTTAATTATGTTCTGCAAAGATGTCTCAGATAATTCAATAATAAATGGCATAGGACCTTGTACCTTGGATGATTGAATGTAGAAGAGAACATCTAGTCAAAAAGGGATAGTAGGTAGGATTAAGAAGATAGTCGGTAGGTTTAGGAAGAAGAGTGAGTATAGGATTTGGATCAAAAGTTCTTTCCTAATAGGGTTTTGGTTAGAGGGTGAATGTTAATGTCAGCACATATGAAGAGTGAGTCACTATGATGAGCTTGGGAAAATATGTAGAAAAGCAGATATCAATAGAGACATTATGAAATCATGCAAAGTATAAAATGAGTGATAGGATTAGACATTTTCTACAAGGTTGAGTTTCAATATATAATCTTATGAAGAAACAAATATGTCGTCACCAATAGGATTGACATTTGAGAGCATTAGGCAACCTGGACATGGATGTTTTAGTAATCCATGTACAATTTCCCTTTTGGCTTCGGTACAGTCTTAAGTGTGACCTTCACATTTTTAGTTCCGAATATTACTGTGATAAAATGTTTATGTAGATCAGGTGACATGAGTATTTCTACCACCTTTTCTGGGAGCAATATATTGAAGACATAAAATTAGTTTTGGGGGTACAAAGAGGTGTACCCTGTGTCTATGAATATAGAGATAAAGCATGAATAGAGCATAATGTGAATAAATAATATAAGTTGTTCCAAATTTAAATTATGTATTGAACTGATATCTGAAAAATTACAGGAAATCTTATATTGATATACAATCATTCATTCCAACCAATTATACATCAAATGGTAATATTAGTGTTTTGGTTTATCATGAAGAGTGTGTGAGTTTTGCTTCAATAGTGATTATGGAAATTGAAAATAATGTGTTTGGAAAGAATTCTCATGAAAAGACCAGTCAAGAAACCCTGACAATACATGTGTTCTGAAGCAAGAAGTGATTAAAGTTGAAACAAATGCCTATAAATTTGTGAACTTGTGGATGAAATGTATATCCTATGATGTGCAAACCCTGAAGAAATAGTAATGTACCAGTGTTGAATACAAATGAACGTCAAATTACATATCATGTGCCATAGGAATCTACTTGCATTGATGTTAGACTGGGTAAGTTACTGTAGAATTATTAGGATTTGTATGCACCATTCACTGAAGTTAGTTTTCAGTACTAGGAAACAAACATGTATTTCAGTTAAATGAATATGTCTGAGAATAATCTTGTGAAAAGTTGATTATAAATCCAAGTACATGAACATGAATGAATTAAGAGAGTGTATATAAGACACATATTTCATATTTTGAAAAATCTACAGAGTGTATGTATATATACAAAAAAAACACAAATAGACATTAAAAAGTAGCAATATATATGCCAAACAAAATTCATCATTAAATATATATCATCCACAGATGCAAAAATATTTATTTTACTGAACATGAGCTTATGTATAATGTTGTTCTACTAGGAAGCTTGTAGGTTGAATTTTAAGTTCCAACAGCGTTTAAGAGGAGTGAACTCTTCTCACAATTTGTATCTGCCAAGTCAGCCACCTCCCAAAAATGTACATGTGATACCTGGTAGGATTCTATATATGTATATAAATATACATGGGTGAAATGGCTACAGAGAATTGGAAACAAGAATTCACATATCTGTTAACTTTAAAAACACATGGAGAACTATTTCAATTAAAAATTGACTAGATTTATAACTCCTACCTTATATAATGCAAAAGGCAAGTCCAAATATACAACATGCCTCCTCTGAACTGCTTGTATTTATATTTGTTTGGGTTATTTTTCTCCTTTTTATTAGGTTGAGTAGTCTGAGCCTAATAGGTTCGGGTTAGTGTCAGGGATTCACTATTTCAATAGGAAAATTGAAAAATGAATCCAATGTGTATGCAAATATGTGCTGCATAAATATCCTTCCACTCTCATCCAGAGCAATGCCTTGTCAATACCTTTGCCCCAATTAAGACACAATTGGAGGAGAAGAGTTAGAAAATCAGTGAATACATATCTGGAATGGAAATGCTCAGGAGTTCACAATCTTGGAGGTGGTAGAGGAGTTTCCAAAAGTAAGGGACTGGGTTAACACTCCACAAACATTGAGCTCTTCTGGCCTAAAAACTTTTTGAGAAACTTTCTGTGAGGTTGGGCACTTGAAAAATATGTTGTTGTCAGGAGATTTGACTTCTTTGCGTGAGACCATCAAAGCTGGGTCTGCATTTATGTGACCTGGAGGACATGGCTTCTTATATTCCAATAAAGATGAGCAGCAGTGCTGCATTATCTCTTTGTAGGTAAACTGTGACCACTGGGGACTAAGTTTCTCCCCATGTGGACTGTGAAGCCATTTGGTCCTGGTCCACTTTTTGTCGTGTTTTTGCTACTGCACTCGGAGTTTAGTATTTGCTTCATGACATACAAGGAGCTAAACTGGGACACAATGCTGGAGGGAGTTCTGTCACGTGTGGTGTGCCAGGGTATGCAGGAGAATGCACCAACCAGGCTTCTATCCCTCATAGCTTGCCCCATTGCCCCCTTGTCCATATCAACCTAATTCTGAACATTGCCCTGAAACCTCTCCATATAACAAGATGCCTTTACATATAAGGGTCTGCTGGCTGCACCATGTAAGTAACATGCCATTTGGAATACAATGGTAGATCCTCATGACCCTACCACTGGTGATTTATCACACACCTGCCCAAAACTGCTCTAGGCCCACTACTCAGCAGGCTCTAACTTACTGGCATCTCTGTACTACACCATTTTCATGAAACCCAGTCAATCAAGGCACTGTCTGGTATACTCTTGATCAGCAATAGGACATCCAAAGGTTCTCCAGTGCCACCTGGTCATGGGAATTTCAAAATTTTCATGGTATTTATCTAGCCATTTTTCAAGGATGAAGTTGGAGGCACTGTGACTTTCAATTCATTCAGTAACCATTAAATGTTGAGGAAGCTCAATTCAATAAAAGCTCTGGAGAACTCTCACAGGCAAGGCTTCTGAAAGAGTGCCAAAATGGTCACATGATGCCAGGCCCATTAAAGTCTACAATGTGAGGCCTATGTATTTTTCGACTCTCAAATATGGCTGCCATGTCTTTGAGAATAAAATCATGTGATATCCTGGCAGAGATTCCCAGTGCTCTGTGGAAAGCCACCCTGGCCCTAGATCTCAGTTTACAAGGGCGACTCACATGCGTGGCCTCCTAAAATCCAAACAAAATTCATGGCAATACTTCTCTGAGTTCAGTTTCACAACTCAGTCTCTAAGGGGAATCACACCAAAGTTCAAGCCCAAGTGGACCCAGTCATTTCTTCCAACCGCCAAACAAATGGCCAAAATTAAAACCAAAACATTCCCACATGGCCCTCATCTTCTTCCATATAGTCACTCATCGTAACCTCTGGCTGGAGTTTTCCATCAGGGGCACAGCCCAAGACTGTGTCCAAAAAAAGCTCGCTTGCCCCTCATTTGCCTAAAGTCAGGGTGGCCTTGACAGCCCTCCTGTGAACCAGAAGTGATCAAATAAGCCTGCCGTTAATTCTGCTCTGTTTCTACAATTTGAGGCCTACTGACTTTCAGGTATAGATTCTATATGTGATTTGGAGTCATGCAAAAACCCAAGCACCTCATCAGGGCTTTGAAGAACTCATTTGACCCAAAGAATCCCTATTCACACTTGATGGAGGTCAGGAACCTAACAGAGGAAGACGAGAGACTTCATCCACAATGACTGATTTTTTGCCATTATAGTTTTGGACGCACACATGGGATCATTCTTTATATCCATCATGTGCTGAGAATCTAAATCACAGCCACAAAGAAGGCCAAGAGGCTAATTCAGCCACATCCATTTCCAAAGCAATTAAGCAAAGAGCCACAGGTGATGCCTATTCATTTCCATTTCAAAACTATATTCTTCAGGCTTCACAACGGGGTGCCCTGAAGCAAAGACCTTCCAGATATTCAGTGTAACAAAACAGTACTTAAGCAAAAGGTCCAAAGCAGGGTCTCTCCACTGAGAGTTTCTTGGTCACACTGATATCTGAGTTTTCTGAGATGCTCGCCATTCTTTTCAGCTATCCAGTACATGACCATGTCACAGAGCTTGGAGGTGGTACATATCGTGGACACAAAACCATGAGCCTATTCTGGAGACTGGCCAGAATACAGGAAGAAAACATTAACTTGGGAAGATAGCAGGTGTTTCCCTTCGATAAGACAAGCTGCAGTTCATTCATATATTGGGCAGGATGAATTTTGGGAATATTTATACTTTAAAGGACACATTCATTAATGCATTTTCTTTTCTAATGTTTACAACAACGGACACAGTGGAATACACAGACATGGAAATACTTGCCTTGTCAAACGACTTACTAGAACAGTCCACTGAAAACCAAAAACAAAAAAAAACAACAAAAAAAAACTCCTTTCCTACCTATTCTCAGAACATGAGACAGAACCACAAACCCATACCCACTCCCACAAAGGCAGCTCCTTCCCCCAAGTATGTCTGTGATTAGAAGGAGTGTCCTATGACTGGTGAGCCATACTATGTTCTCCCAAAATGGCCTGTCCTCTTTCAGATCTGGTTTCCATGGCCAACTCTGTGAAGTTGTCAGGAAAAAGTGGTGAGCCACTACCTGCTTTCTCAGGAAAGGTCCCTCTTCAGAGCTCTTCTGGCATTTGGCCATCCTCACATCAGTAGGTACCAAGAAAGATTGATTTTGTCCTTGGAAAATCCAAACAAGGGAGTCCACTGGGACTGGAACTGGGACTGCCTCTGGGTGCCTGGCTTCTTGGATACCAAGTTCAGAGAGTTCCATCACCAAATAATGAGGTATGTCACTTTCTTTGGAACTGAATGAGGTCACTGCCTTGGCAACCACTTTTCCCTAACAGTTGCTTCCAAGGGTCCCATGAGATGGAGCTGGCCCCTACTTCCTGTGACACTTTCACAAGTTAGAATGAAATATCAACGATAGGCACCCAGGAACAGCTCTACACACAGGTCTGGTTTTGTCAGTCTTCTCTACAATAAGAAGAGAGAGGCTGATTAAGACACATCCCTTCATCCAGACCAGGTGTTTTGCCATGGAAGATGAGTTTTGCTCACTCAGGTGCTTTATACCTGCCTACAACTTGTCCAGGTATCATTTCTGCATGGACCTTTGAGGTTCTCAGCAGGTGGACTGTAAGAACAACTCTGTCCCTGCTCTTCTGTAAAATGAGATTGAGGGAACAGTGTATGTTTCAGGTTAATAACAGGTTCGATTTGTGTTAGGAATCATTCTGTGTGATGAATAATAGTGTTGGGGACCTTCGATATTTACAAGAATATGGAGGTTAAATATAAGTATGAGAACAGAAATCTAGGTATGATTTGAAGCCCAGAAGGGCATTGAGCCCTTGATTGGGATAATTAGCTTTGAATTATGTTCTGCAAAGATGTCTCAGTTAATTCAATACACAATGGCATAGGACTTTGTACCTTGGATGATTGAATGTAGAAGAGAACATCCAGTCAAAAAGGGATAGTCAGTAAGATTATGAAGCTAGTCGGTAGGTTTAGGAAGAAGAGTGAGTATTTGATTTGGACAAAAGTTCTTTAACAATAGGGTTTCGGTTAGAGAGTGAATGTAAATGTCAGCACATATGAAGAGTCAGTCACTATGATGAGCTGGGAAAAAATGTAGAAAAGCAGATATCAATAGAGACATTATGAAATCAGGCAAAGTATAAAGTGAGTGATAGGATTAGACATTTTCAACAGGGTTGAGTTTGAATACATAATCTTTGGAAGAAAAAAATATGTAGTCACCAATAGGATTGACAGTTAAGAGCATTAGGCAACCTGGACATAGATGTTTTTAGTAATCCATGTTCACTTTTCATTTAGTCCTTCGTGCAATCATAACCGTGACCATTACATTATTTGTCCAGAATATTACTGTGAAAAAATGTATATGTAGATCAGGTGACATGAGTATTTCGTCCACCATTTCTGGAAACAATATATTGAAGACGTAAAATTAGTATTGGGGGTACAAAGAGGTGCACCCTGTGTCTATGAATATAGAGATAAAGCATGAATAGACAATACTGTGAATAAATAATATAACTTGTTCCAACATTAAATAATGGATTGAACTGATATCTGGAAAATTACAGGAAATCTTATATTGATATACAATCATTCATTCCCACCAATTATACATCTAATGGTAATATTAGTGTTTTGGTTTATCATGAACAGTGTGTGAGTTTTGCTTCAAAAGTGATTATGGAAATTGAAAATAATATGTTTGGAAAGAAGTCTCATGAAAAGACCAGTCAGGAAACCTGGAGGAATGCATATATTGTAAAGCAGGAAGCGATTGAAATTCAATCAAATGCCTATAAATTTGCTAATTTGTGGATGAAATATATATCCTATGATGTGCATAAACTCATGAAATAGTAATGTACCATTGTTGAATAAAAATGAACGTCAAAATACACATCATGTCCCATAGGAATCTACTGGCATTGATTTTAAACTGTAGAAATATTAGGATTCTCGTGCATTATTCACCGAATTTAGTTATCTCTTTTTTAAAATTTTTATATATGGTTGTTCAAAACATTACATAGTTCTTGATAAATAATATTTCACACTTTGATTTATGTGGGTTATGAACTCCCATTTTTGCCCCGTATACAGATTGCAGAATCACATCAGTTACACATCCATTGATTCATATATTGCCATACTAGTGTCTGTTGTATTCTGCTGCCTTTCCTATCCTCTACTATCCCCCCTCCCCTCCAGTCTCCTCCCCTCTTCTCTCTCTACCCCTATACAGTAATAAATTTCTCCTCCTTGTATTATTTTTCCCTTTCCCCTCACTTCCTCTTGTATGTAATTTTGTATAACTCTGAGGTTCTCCTTCCATTTTCATGCAGTTTCCCTTCTCTCTCCCTTTCCCTTCCACCTCTCATCCCTGTTTAATGTTAATCTTCTTCTCATGCTCCTCGTCCCTACTCTGTTCTTAGTTACTCTCCTTATATCAAAGAAGACATTTGGCATTTGTTTTTTAGGGATTGGCTAGCTTCACTTAGCATAATCTGTTCTAATGCCATCCATTTCCCTGCAAATTCTATGATTCTGTCATTTTTTAATGCCGAGTAATACTCCATTGTGTATAAATGCCACATTTTTTTCATTCATTCTTCTATTGAAGGGCATCTAGGTTGGTTCCACAGTCTTGCTATTGTGAATTGTGCTGCTATGAACATCGATGTAGCAGTGTCCCTGTAGCATGCTCTTTTTAGGTCTTTAGGTTTTAGACTGAGAAGGGGAATAACTGGGTCAAATGGTGGTTCCGTTCCCAGCTTTCCAAGAAATCTCCATACTGCTTTCCCATTTGCCTGCACCAATTTGCAGTCCCACCAGAAATATACAAGTGTACCTGTTTCCCCAGATCCTCGCCATCACTTGTTATTGTTTGACTTCATAATGGCTGCCAATCTTACTGGAGTGAGATGGTATCTTAGGGTAGTTTTGATTCACATTTCTCTGACTGCTGGAGATGGTGACCATTTTTTCATGTACTTGTTGATTGATTGTATGTCCTCCTCTGAGAAGTGTCTGTTCAGGTTCTTGGCCCATTTGTTGTTTGGGTTATTTGTTATCTTATTGACTAATTTTTTGAGTTCTTTGTATACTCTGGATATTAGTGCTCTATCTGAAGTGTTAGGAGGAAAGATTTGTTCCCAGGATGTGGGCTCCCTATTTTTCTCTCTTACTGTTTCTTTTGCTGAGAAAAAACCTTTTTAGTTTGAGTAAGTCCCATGTGTTGATTCTAGTTATTAACGCTTGTGCTATGGGTGTCCTATTGAGGAATTTGGAGGCGACCCCACAGTATGTAGATCGTAGCCAACTTTGTCTTCTATCAGACACCATGTCTCTGATTTGATATCAAGCTCCTTGATCCATTTTGAGTTAACTTTTGTGCATGGCGAGAGAAAGGGATTCAGTTTCTTTTTGTTACATATGGATTTCCAGGTTTCCCAGCACCATTTGTTGAAGATGCTATCATTCATCCATTGCATGCTTTTAGCCCCTTTATCAAATGTAAGATAGTTGTATTTTTTGGATTGGTTTCTGTGTCCTTTATTCTGTACCATTGGTCCACCCACCTGTTTTGGTACCAGTACCATGCTATTTTTGTTACTATTGTTCTGCAGTATAGTTTGAAGTCTGGTATCGCTATACTGACTGATTCACACTTCCTGCTTAGTGTTGTTTTTGCTATTCTGGGTCTTTTATTTTTCCATATGAATTTCATGATTGCTTTCTCTATTTCTACAAGAAATGCCGTTGGGTTTTGATTGGCATTGCATTAAACCTATAGAGAACTTTTAGTAATATCGCCATTTTGATGATGTTAGTTCTGTCTATCTATGAACAGGGTACATTTTTACATCTTCTAATATCTTCCTCTATTTTTCTCTTTAGGTTTCTGTAGTTTTCCTTGTATAAAACTTGCACCTCTTTTGTTAGGTTGATTCCCAATTTTTTTTTTTTTTTTTTTAGTATATTGTGAATGGAGTGGTTGTCCTCATTTCCGTTTCAGAGGATTTGTCACTGATATTCAGGAATGTCTTTGATTTATGAGTGTTGATTTTATATCCTGCCACTTTGCTGAATTCATTTATTTGCTCTATTAGTTTCTTTGTAGACCCTTTTGGGTCTGCTAGGAATAGAATCATGTCATCTGCAATAGTGATAATTTAAGTTCTTCTTTTCCTATTTATATGCCTTTAATTTCTTTCATCTCTCTAATTGCTCTGGCCAGTGTTTCGAGAACTATGTTGAACAGAAGTGGTGAAAGAAGGCATACCTGTCTTGTTCCAGATTTTAGGGGGAATGCCTTCAATTTTTCTCCATTCAGAAGTATGCTAGCCTGAGACTTAGCATAGATTGCTTTTACAATATTGAGGTATGTTCCTGTTATCCCTAGTTTTTCTAGAATTTTGAACATAAAGGGATGCTGTACTTTGTCGAATGCTTTTTCTGCATCTATCGAGATGATCATATGGTTCTTATTTTTAAGTCTATTGATGTGATGAATAACATTTATTGATTTCTGTATATTGAACCAGCCTTGCATCCCACGGATGAATCCTACTTGATCATGGTGCACAATTTTTTTGATATGCTTTTGTATCTGATTTGCCAGAATTTAATTGAGGATTTTTGCCTCTAGGCTCATTAGAGATATTGGTCTGTAGTTTTCATTCTTTGAAGTGTCTTTGTCTGGTGTAGGAATCAGAGTGATGTTGACCTCAGAGAATGAATTTGGAAGTTCTCCCTCTTTTTCAATTTCCTGAAATAGCTTGAAAAGTATTGGTATTAGTTCCCCTTTAAAGGTTTTGTAAAACTCTGCTGTATACCCATCAGGTCCTGGGCTTTTCTTACTTGGTAGTGTTTTGATGGTTTTTTCTATTTCCTCAATTGATATTGGTCTGTTTAGGTTGTCTATATCCTCCTGACTCAATCTGGGCAGATCATATGACTTAAGAAATTTATCGATGCCTTCACTGTCTTCTATTTTATTAGAGTACAAAGATTCAAAATAATTTCGGATTATCTTCTGTATATCTGAAATATCTGTTATGATATTGTCTTTTTCATCCTGTATGCTAGTAATTTGAGTTCTCTCTCTTTTTGTCTTCGTTAGCATGGCTAAGGGTCTGTAGATTTTTTTTATTTTTTCAAAGAACCAAATGGGTTGATGTGCCTGCTGTGCTTGCAGGCCGCTAGTCCTGTTCCGCCGATCAGTTGCAGGTCTGCCTACCTTGCGGGAGCGGGTGGTGGCTCTGCTTTGGCCCTACTGCAATTGGGGTGTCGTGACTACCATGCTGGCAGATCGCTGGGCCTGTTCCGGGTGCGGGCAAAGACTCTGCTCTGCCCCTACTCCAATTGGGTTGACGTGACTACCACGCCGGTGGGCCGTTGTGCTTGTACTGGGCGCGGGAGAAAGCTCTGCTCTGCCACTACTCCAATTGGGGTGTCATGTCTACCATGGTGGCAGGCCGCTGGGCCTGTTCCGAAGGTCAGTCACAGGTCTGCTTTTGTGGCGGGCGCGGGGGGCAGCCTGCTTGGCCCCTACTACAATTTGGGTGACGTGACTACCACACCAGCTGGTCGCTGGGCCTGATCCGGGTGCAGGCAGTGGCACTGCTCTTTCCCTACTCCATTTGGGGTGACGTGGGTACCACGCCTGCGGGCCTGATGAATCTTCCTCTATGTTTCTAGAGAGAATTACGGAGGCATATAGGAGATATACTCCTTTCGATCCTCATGCAGAGGATCAAAAATCATCTGTCACAATGGCCTTTATTGGGCATGCTGCCTTGGATATTTAAAGAAAGTTACAATGCTTAGATGGATTACAAGATATGACTTTGAGAGATTTAGTCAGAGAAGCCGAGAAAGTATACTATAAGAGAGAAACTGAGGAAGAGAAGGGAGCCAAAGGAGGATAAAAGAAACAAAAGACAGACTAAGGAGTTGACTAAGGTCCCGGTCACAATAACAAAAAGGCCAGAAATTAAGAAACAGGGAGACAGGAAGGGATACCTGGTCCCACGCCAGAGGCCACCCCTGACCTCAGATCAATGTGCCTACTGTAAAGAAAGAGGACACTGGGTTCAAGAGTGCCCTAGAAAGAGGCAGCCACGCCAGCCAGCCATTCTGACTCTTCAGCATGACTACGAAAGTCGGGGCTCAGATCCCCTCCCTGAGCTCAGCGTATCTTTTGAAGTGGAGGAGACACCAGTAAACTTTGAAGTGGATACAGGGGCAATAAACTCAGCCCTTAAGGCCCCATTGGGCCCTCTATCAAATAAAAGGTCTCTAGTTCAAGGGGCTAATGGCAGTAAATATCGGACTTGTATAACTAAGAGGATCATGGACCTGGGGAAAGGAAAAATCCATCACTCCTTTTTAGTAATGCCAGAATGCCTGGCAGACTTTTGCTGTACGTCATGGGGATGTGAGCATACAGGGGCTGCCTGATGGAACACAAACTCCTCATCAAATTCAGTACACAGCATTGGCCATATTACCAATTAGATAACCAAAACCGATGGCCCCCAGAGGGGTCTCTTGATCCTCAAATTCTGCGTGACCATTTTTTTTAAAGAGAGAGGTGAGAGAGAGAGAGACAGAGAGAATTTTTAATATTTATTTTTTAGTTTTTTGCTGGACACGACATCTTTGTATGTGGTGCTGAGGATCGAACCCGGGCCGCACGCATGCCAAGCGAGCGTGCTACAATTGAGCCACATCCCCAGCCCTGTGTGACCGTTTTAACTTCTGCAAGTGCTCAAAAGGGTGAAAAGAGATTCCCCTATGGGCATGCCTTTTCCATCCTTCACTCATATCCTGAACTATGCTTATCCAATAGATCCTCACCTTCAGCCTTGTGCTCCAGAGTCTCTGCTGTCACTCTCACCTCAGCAACCTGATTTCTCCCCTCCAATTATTAGATCAAAAACCCAAATCTCTGCTGGTTCTCAGACCATCGCCATCTTGCTGAAGTAGCAGGTACTCAGGTTCCCATCCACCGACTCACTCCTCTCTTCTCCTGTCCGTGCCCGCCCCGGGTCCCACCAGGTCCTCTTACCAGCTAACACAAAGCTGAAACTAGCTGAGGAGAGCCCTCAGACTCCTATCAAAGATGTAATGAAAATGGCCTTTAAAGTTGCTTTGTCATCACTGAAAACAGTTTACCAAAAATTTAAAGTCCCTCACATGCATTTTGGGATACTCACTCTTGTCTTCCCCTCTGCTCTACCTGTTGTAAAGCTCAAGTATTTGTTGCTAGAAAAATCCCAAACCCCTTTCCCATTATTCTTTTACATCTCTCCTTCCTTATTCTCAGATCCTCGGAGCTGCTGTCAGCCCCACCTTCACTGTCTTCCCCTTCTGTACCAGGCCTACAGAAAATTCTTAACTGACTTTCTACAGAAGTCTTCACCAGGGCTGACTTTAGGACTTTCAGCAAAAGAGTCCCTATAAAAGAGTTCAATGTAGATAAACTTCCTCTTTTAGTGTTGCCTTGTTCTACTTGGCCACTGGCTAAAAAAATAAGCACTTCTATGCTAGACACCCCATTACTTGTTTTCCACAAAATATATGAACAAGGCCTCTGGCCATGAGCTGGGGCTTTACAGAGATGGCTATATTTCTAAGATAAAGAAGTTACCATCAGGGCTCCATGGTAACAGCTGTCAGGGGCGAAAAATAAGAAAGGTAGGAAAAAGCTCTTTCCCTCCCAGGTGTCCTTGAAAAGTTAACTTGCCCAGAACTGAGGTAAAAACAGAAACAACAACGGGTTTTTTGAACTTCTGAAGACTGTGAACTTCTGAGCCCCTTCCCTTACATGTTGGGTACAAAATTCTGAAACTACCTAAACTTGAGTTTCAGGAGAATAATTGATTACAACAGAAGCAATGCCCTCTGAATCTGGTTGCAACCAAATAGGACGGTTTCCCTGTCTTCGTTGCTATCTTAGGTGCCTTGCCTTGTCCGTCCCTACAACAGCATAATTGTATATAATTAAACATTGTTTATGTTTTAAAGAAATTGTCAACAGATGTGATTAATTGTGTAATGGTGCAGATGTTTCCCAGAGTGCTCTGTCATGATGCAGGTTCATTTGAAAATGAAATAGAGGGGCATACAACCCGTTTCCACTGGGAACATATATCCCTCACTTTAGCCATCCTATTCGGAATAGGAGTTGCTTCAGGGGTGGGCACAGGAACCACTGCCCTCGTCCATGGGACACAACAAATGACCCAATTAGAAGAAGCAATAGACCAAAACTAAGATATTAGATACCTCCATCAGAGCTTTGCATGAATTTTTAACCTCTCTCTCTGAAGTTGTTTTACAGAACAGGCGAATGACACAAAACACACACACACACACAGAAAAAAAATAGCAAAATATATGTCAATCAAAATTTTCATAAAATATATATCATAAAAAGATCCAAAAATATTCATTTTACTGAACATGGATTTATGTATAATGTTGTTCAACTAGCAAGCTCACCCATTGGTTGAATATTCAGTTCCAAAACGGTTAAGTAGGAGTGATCTCTTCTCACAATTTGTATCTGCCAACTCATCCACCTCACAAGAATGTATGTGTGGTACCAGGTATGATTCTATATATCCATATAAAAATATATGTGCTGAATAGGCTACAGAGAAAGGGAGACAGGAATTCACAATTTTTTAACTTTAAAAAAACATGGAGAACTATTTCAACAAAAAATTGACTAGATTTAACTCCTACTCTGTATCATGCAAAAGGCAAGTCCAAATATACACCATGCCTCCTCTAAACTGCTTGTATTTCTATTCATGGCAATACTTCTCTGAGTTCAGTTCCAGAACGCAGTCTTTAAGGGAAATCCCAACAGAGTTCAAGCCCAGGTGGACCAAGATATTTCTTACAACCACCACACAAATGACCACAATTAAAAACAAAACACTCAAACATGGTCCTCATCTTCTTCCATATAGTCACTCATTGTAACCTCTGTCTGGAGGTTTCCATGAAGGGCTCACCCAAAGACAGTGTCCAAATAAACTCCCTTGCCCCTCATTTGCCTAAAGTCATGTTGGCCTGGACACCCTTTCTGTGAACCAGGAGTGATCAAATAAGCCTCCCGTTAATACTGCTCTGTTTCTGCAATTTGTGGCCTACTGACTTTCAAGTATAGATTCTTTATGTTATTTGGAGTCATACGAAAACCTAAGCACCTCTGCAGTGATTTGAAGAACTCATTTGACCCAAGGAATACCTATTCTCACTTGATGGAGGTCAGGAACCTAACAGAGGAAGACGAGAGACTTCATCCACAATGACTGATCTTTTGGCAATTATGGTTTTGGATGCACACATGGGATCATTTTTAGATCCATCAGCTGCTGAGAATCAAAATCACAGCCACATACAAGGACAAGAGTCTAATTAAGACACATCCCTTTCCAAAGCAACTAAGAAAGAGCCACAAGTGATGCCCATTCATTTCCATTTGAAAACTGTTTCCTTCAGGCTTCACAAAGGGGTGGCCTGAGGCAAAGACCTTCCTGATATTCAGGGCAACAGAACAATAGGTAAGCAAAAGGCCAAAAGCAGGGTATATCCACTGAGACTTTCCTGGTCACACTGATATCTGAGTTTTCTGAGATGCTGGCCATTCCCTTCAGCTATCCTGTACATGGCCATGTCACAGACCTTGGAGTTGTTGCATATCTTGGACACAAAACCATGAGCCTATTCTGGAGAGTGGCCAGAATTCAGAAGAAAACAGGGACTTAGGAAGGTAATAGGTATTGCTCATCCATAAGGCAAGCCGCACTCCATTGATAAATTAGGCAGGATGCATAATGGGAAGCTTTCTACTAGACAGGACACATCCATTGTTGCATTCTCTTTTCTCATGTCTACAACCACGGACACAGTGGGATACACAGACATAGAAACACTCATTTTGTCAAACGACTTACTAGAAACAGTTCACTCCAAATCAAACAAACCGCCTTCCCTACCTATTCTCAGAATATGAGACAAAACAACAAACCCACACTCACAAAGGCACCTCCTTCCCTCAAGTAGGTCTGTGACTCTCCGGAGTTAACTCTGACTGGTGGGCCATATTATGTTCCCCCGAAATGGCGTGTCCTCTATCAGATCTGCTTTCCTTGACCAACTCTGTAAAGTTGTCAGGAAAAAGTGGCGAGCCACTACCTGCTTTCTCAGTAAAAGTACCTCTTCAGTGCTCTCCTGGTATTTGGCTATACTCACATCATTAGGTACCGAGAAAGACTGACTCTGTCCTTGGAAAATCCAATCAAGTGAGCCCACAGGGACTTGGACTGGGATTGCCTCTCGGTGTCTTGGTTCTTGGATAGCAAGTTCAGAGAGTTCCATCACCAAGGAAATTAGATATGTCACTTTCTTTGGAACTGAATGAGGCCACTGCCTTGGCACCCCTTTTTCCTAACAGTTGCTTCCAAGGGTCCCATGAGATGGAGGCTGCCCCTACTTCCTGTGACACTTTCACAAGTTAGAATGGTATATCAACCATAGGCACCCGTGAACAGCTTTCCACACAGGCCTGATTTGGTCCATCTTCTCTACAATAAGAAGAGAGAGGCTGATTAAGACACATCCCTTCATCCTGACCAGGTTGTTTGCCATGGAAGATGACTTTTGCTCTCTCAGGTCCTTCATAGCTGCCTATAACTTTTCCGGGTATCATTTCTGTATGGACCTTTGAGGTTTTCAGCAGGTGGAAGGTCCCCTACTTTCCTGTATTGTAAGAACAACTCCGTCCCTGTTCTTCTGTAAAATGAGATTGAGGGAACAGTGTATGTTTAGGGTTAATAACAGGTTCAATTTGGGTTAGGAATCATTCTGTGCGATGAATAATGGTATTGGCAACCTGTGAGATTTACAAGAATGTAGAGGTGAAATATAAGTATGAAAATAAAAATC